>NC_141035.1:47670000-47705000 GCF_052040795.2 Danio rerio
AGAATCAGAAGTGAATTGAGTCTGAAGAGATTCAGAAGTTAATTGAGTCTAAAGAGAATCAGAAGTGAACATATTCTGAAGAGAATCAGAAGTGAATTGAGTCTGAAAAGAATCAGAAATGAATTCAGTCCGAAAAGAATTAAAAGTTAATTCAGTTTGAAGAGAATTAGAAGTGAATTCCGTCTGAGGAGAATCAGAAGTGAAGTATTTCTGAGGAGAGTCTGTAATGAATACAGTCTGAAGAGGATCAGAAATAAATTCAGTCTGAAGAGGATCAGAAGTGAATTCAGTCCGAAGAGAATCAGAAGTGAATTCAGTCTGAAGAGAGTGAGAAGAAAATTTAGTCCGAATCGTGTTCTTTCCCCAAGAAATTTAAAAGTGAATTCAATAGTTTCTTGAATCAAAAAATATTTCAGAATTTTTTTTTTAACAAGGAGAATCAGAATCAGTCTGAAGAAAGTCAAAAGGGAACTCAGTCTGAGGAGAATCAGAAGTGAACTCAGTCTGAAGAGAATTAGAAGTGAATTCAGTCTGAGGAGAATCAGAAGTGAACTAATTCTGAGGAGAGTCTGTAATGTATTCAGTCTGAAGAAGATCAGAAGTGAATTTAGTCTGAAGAGGATCAGAAGTGAAATCAGTCTGAATGGAATCAGAAGTGAATTCAGTCCGAAGAGAATCAGAAGAAAATTCAGTCTGAAGAGAGTCAGAAGTGATTTCAGTCTGAAGAGGATCAGAAGTGAATTTATTCAGAAGTGAATTCAGTCTGAAGAGAATCAGAAGTGAATTCAGTCTGAAGAGAGTCAGAAGTGATTTCAGTCTGAAGAGGATCAGAAGTGAATTTATTCAGAAGTGAATTCAGTCTGAAGAGAATCAGAAGTGAATTCAATCTGAAAAGAGCCAGAAGAGAATTCAGTTTGAATCATGTTCTTTCCCCAAGAAATTTAAAAGTGAATTCAATAGTTTCCTGAATCAGAACATAATTTAGAATTTTTTTTTAACAAGGAGTATCAGAAAGAAATATTATTTTTCTTAAGTGAATCAAATTAATCTTTTTTCCTGAAGCGAATTAGACGTGTATTTTACTATTTACCAGAAATCAAGTGAGTAAAGTTCTTTAGGATAATCAGAAATTCTTTCACATTGGTTACAGGATTCAAAATGAAGTTCTTAAATGAAGAAAATCAGAAGTGAAATTGGTTTAGAATGGAGTAGTTTTTTTTTCTAAAAATAATCAAAATCGCACTGTGAACTGCACATTTAAAAGATTTAAAAGGTGAAAGCTTTATTTGTGAAGATAATCAGAATTGATTTTAAATGATATTCAAACTAGTTATTTTAAGAACAAAATCGAGTGAATATATATATATATATATTTATTTTTAACCGAATCCGAATTCTGACCCTTCGAGAAGTGAATTGAGATCGGTTCAGATCTCAACAGATTTAGAAGTGAATTAAGTTTTTTTTCTAAGGAGAATCAGTTTATTTGTTATAGAAAAATGTAGGTTAAAGGAAATGTGGGGAGTTTGCATGTTCTCCCCGTGTTGGCATGGGTTTCTTCCGGGTGCTCGGTTTCCCCCACATGCAGTACAGGTGAATTGGATGAATTAAAATGGCTGTGTGTGTAAATGAGTTCGTATGGGTGTTTCCCAGAGCTGACTTGTAGCTGGAAGGGCATCCGCTGCGTAAATCATATGCTGGAATAGTTAGTGGTTCATTCCACTGTGGCGACCTCTGATAAATTAGGCACTAATCCGAATGAATGAATCTAAAGTAGCATTAGTTCTTGATCTGAAGCAGACGTCTGTGCGTTTTCTGAAAATAATCAGAAATTAATCATTTTCTAAAGAACGATTGGAGACGCATTCACGCCAGAAGTGAACTGGGTTTGTTTATTATGAAGACAGAAGTGAATTCAGATTATTTCGCTTAGAGTCTGCAGAGACTGAAAAGCAACTTAATGCTTATTTTCTCAATTGATCAGAAATAAACGTATAAATTAAGATGAAATTTATTATCTGAGCTGAATCTATGCTCTTCCCCAACCTGAACTGTGTTAAACTGAAATGAAGCAAATTCTGTCCTTTTATATGTGTTGTTTCTGTATATATCTGTGTGTGTATGCGTGTGTGTTTGTTTCCGAGAATAAACGCACTAACCTGTCCAAGTTGTGACCAGTAACAGACAGCAATCGCCTCACAGACTTGTACCGGAAGGAAGAGGTCATAATGATCAAGGGCGGAGGTCACGTCCAGAGCCCGCGCTTCCCCAGCTCGTACCCGCGCAACCTGCTGCTGTCATGGAAACTACTGTCGCCGCCGCACACACGCATCCTGCTGGAGTTTGATGCTCAGTTTGGACTGGAAGAGGCCGAGAATGGAGTCTGCAGGTGAGGGCGGAGCTTTGAATGTTTGAGTTCATGAATAATCAATCAGATCTGTTTAAGTGGAGGTGGATAATGGAGTCTGCAAGTGAGGGCGGAGTTTTGAATGCATTCTTACATGAATAATTAATCAGATCTGTTTAAGTGGAGGTGGAGAATGGAGTCTGCAGGTGAGGGCGGGGCTTTGAATGCATTCTTACATGAATAATTAATCAGATCTGTTTAAGTGGAGGTGGAGAATGGAGTCTGCAGGTGAGGGCGGGGCTTTGAATGCATTCTTACATGAATAATTAATCAGATCTGTTTAAGTGGAGGTGGAGAATGGAGTCTGCAGGTGAGGGCGGGGCTTTGAATGCATTCTTACATGAATAATTAATCAGATCTATTTAAGTGGAGGTGGAGAATGGAGTCTGCAGGTGAGGGCGGGGCTTTGAATGCATTCTTACATGAATAATTAATCAGATCTGTTTAAGTGGAGGTGGAGAATGGAGTCTGCAGGTGAGGGCGGGGCTTTGAATGCATTCTTACATGAATAATTAATCAGATCTGTTTAAGTGGAGGTGGAGAATGGAGTCTGCAGGTGAGGGTGGAGTTTTGAATGCATTCTTACATGAATAATTAATCAGATCTGTTTAAGTGGAGGTGGAGAATGGAGTCTGCAGGTGAGGGCGGAGCTTTGAATGCATGGTTCATGAAAAATTAGCTCTGTTTAGGTGGAGAATGGAGTCTGCATGTGATGGCGGAGTTTTGTATGCATGAGTTTGTGAATAATTAATCTGATGTGTTTAAGTGGAAGAGGAGAAATATAGAGTCTGCAGGTGAGGGCGGAGCTTTGTATGTATGAGTTCATGAATACTTTTTAGCTCCGTTTATATGGAGAATGGAGTCTGCAGGTGAGGGAGGAGCTTTGAATGCATGAGTTCGTGAATAATTAATTAGTTCTGTTTGAATGGAGAATTAAGTCTGCAGGTGAGGGAGGAACTTTAAATGCATTCCTTCTTGAATAATTAATTAGCTCTGTTTAAGTGCAGAAGGGAGTCTGCAGGTGAGGGAGGAGCTTTAAATGCATAAGTTCATGAATAATTAATTAAATCTGGTTGAGTGCTGGTTTAGAATAGAGTCTGCAGGTGATGGCGGAGCTTTAAATGAATGAGTTTTTAAATAATGAATCAGATCTGTGGAGGTGGAGAATGGAGTCTGCAGATAAGGGCGGAGCTTTAAATGCATGAATTCATGAATAATTAATCAGGTCTGGTTAAGTGGTGGTAGATAATGCAGTCTGCAGGTGAGGGTGGGACTTTAAATGCATGAATGCATAAATTATTAATCAGGTCTGGTTAAGGGGTGATATATAATGCAGTCTGCAGATGAGGGCGGAGCTTTGAATTCATGAATTCACAAATAATCGGATCTGGTTAAGTGGTGGTGGATAATGCAGTCTGCAGATGAGGGCGGAGCTTTGAATGCATAAGTTTATAAATTAATTAAAAAGATCTGTTTAAGTGAAGGTGGAGAATAAGGGGATCTGCAGTTGAGGGTGGAGCTTTGAATGCATGCTCACATGAATAATTAATTAGCTCTGTTTAAGTAGCTAATTGAGTCTGCCGACTCTGCATATGAGGGCGGAGCTTTGAGTGCTTGAATTCATTAATAATTAATCAGATCTGTTTAAGTGGAGGTGGAGGATTGAGTCTGCAGGTGAGGGAGGAGCTTTAAATGCATGAATTCATAAATAATTAATCAGGTCTGGTTAAGTGGTGGTGGATAATGCAGTCTGCAGGTGAGGGTGGGACTTTAAATGCATGAATGCATAAATTATTAATCAGGTCTGGTTAAGGGGTGATATATAATGCAGTCTGCAGATGAGGGCGGAGCTTTGAATTCATGAATTCACAAATAATCGGATCTGGTTAAGTGGTGGTGGATAATGCAGTCTGCAGATGAGGGCGGAGCTTTGAATGCATAAGTTTATGAATTAATTAAAAAGATCTGTTTAAGTGAAGGTGGAGAATAAGGGGATCTGCAGTTGAGGGCGGAGCTTTGAATGCATGCTCACATGAATAATTAATTAGCTCTGTTTAAGTAGCTAATTGAGTCTGCCGACTCTGCATATGAGGGCGGAGCTTTGAATGCTTGAATTCATTAATATTTAATCAGATCTGTTTAAGTGGAGGTGGAGGATTGAGTCTGCAGGTGAGGGAGGAGCTTTGAATGCATAGTTCATGAATTAATTAAGATCTGTTTAAATGAAGGTGGAGGGTGGATATTTGGATGGATGAGTTCATGGATAATCAGATCTGTGAAGATGATGACTAAAGTCTGCAGATGAGGGCGGAGCTTCGAATGCATAAGTTCATGAATAATTACTCAGATCTGTTTAAGTTAAGATGGAGAATAATGGAGTCTGCAGGTGAGGGCGGAGCTTAGAATGCATGCTTACATGTATAATTAATTAGCTCTGTTTAAGTGGAGAATGGAGTCTGCAGGTGGGGGGCAGAGCTTTGAACGCATGCGTTCATGAATTAATTAATAAGATCTGTTTAAGTGAAGTGGATAATTGTCTTTATACGAGAGTGGAGATTGGATGGATGAGTTTATGAATAATTAATCGGATGTGTTTAGGTAAAGAATTGTGTCTTCAGGTGAGGGCAGAGTTTTGAATGCAAAGGAACATGAATAATTAATTAGCTCTTCTTAGGAGGAGAATGGAGTCTTCAGGTGAGGGTGGAGATTCCTAAATTATCAGACCCGTTTAATTGGAGATGGAGAATTGAGTCTGGAGGTGAGGGCGGAGCTTCAAATACATGAGTTCATGAATAAAGAATCAGATCTATGTAAATGGAGGTGGAAAATGGAGGCTGCAGGTGAGGGTGGAGCTTCAAATGCATGAGTTCATGAATAAATAATCTGATCTTTGTAAGTGAAGGTGGAGATTGGGGATCTGCAGATGAGGGTGGAGCTTCGAGTCTATGAGTTCATGAATAATGAATAAGAATTGAGTGGAGGTAGTAAATAGTTTGCAGTTGAAGACCAAGCTTTTGATGCGTGATTACTTTTAAGTTGAAGTGGATTTTAATGCTGTCTTCAGGTAAGCGAAGAGCTTCAAATGCAGAAAATCATGAATATTGAATTAAATCTGTGTAAGTGGAGGTGAAGAATTGAGTCTGCAGGTCAGGGCGGAGCCTAAAGTGCATGAATACCTCAATAATGAATTAGATCTGTTTAATGGTGTCTTCTGGTGAAGGGTGGAGCTTCTGATGCATGTATACATGGATAGTTATCAGAACTATTTAAGTGGAGGTGGAATTGGTTTATGAATAATGAATTAAAATATCCATAGAATGCAGACTGTAGATTAGGTGGAGCTGTAACTGGACATATATATGAATAAAGAAAGAGATCAACTAAAAATTTCAGATGAGGGCAGAATTCATAACTATATAGGTACAGATAGAGAAGAGAAACTGATGCTTTGCATTGGTTTTTATTGTAAATATTTAAGGGCTGAACACACAGCTAAAGCCCTTTACATATCTCTAAAATGTGATTAGTTCATAGGTATGCAAATGCAGGGCCTCCAGGAGCTCGTTCTACATGGTTAAATCATGTCGTGACATGTGGTAAAAGATAGCGGGATTATTTTTTGATTCCTGTGGTCCCGATTCTGCATTTCTGAAGTAGAAATAAAGGCCTGAAGAGTTAAAACAGGACATGAATATTTAATGAGCACAGAGCCAATCAGAATGAGCGTCTGACCGCAGAGAGTTTGCAGTGACTCTCCAGTTACAGGTTTGTCCTTGAGGTTACAGAGTTTTACTGTGTAGCTAATACTTTATGAAGACCCCTGAGACAACAGGACAAAAATAACACAGACGAGAGATGAGGTGAATATAGAGGAATAGAAACAGACAAGAAGAAAGAAGAAGAGATATAAGAAATCTATCTAAAACTTGATATAAAAAAGATATATACAGTTAGAATTATTCGCCCTCCTGTGCATTCCTTTTATTTTACAAATATTTCCCAACTGATGTTGAACAGATTCAGGAATTTTTCACAGTATTTCCTATAATATTTTTTCTTCTGGGGAAAGTCTTATTTGTTTTATTCCAGCTAGAATAAAAGGAGTTTTTAATTTTTTTAAAGCCGTTTTAAGGTCAATATTATCAGCCCCTTTAAGCTATATTTGTTTTGAATTGTCTCCAGAACAATCCACTGTTATACAATGACTTGCCTAATTACCCTAACTTTACCCTAATTAACCTAGTTAAGCCTTTAAATGTAACTTTAAGCTGTATAGAAGTGTCTTGAAAAATATCTAGTCAAATATTATTTACTGTCATCATGGCAGACAAAATAAATCAGTTGTTAGAAATGAGTTATTAAAACTATTATGTTCAGAAATGTGTAAAAAAACTGGGGTTAAAATATACAGGGGATACAAATTTTGACTTCAATTGTATGTTTTTGAAGTTCAAAGTCATAATTGAGTTTTTATATTCATATTCATCAAGACAAAAGTTGTATACTATACAGGGCCGGAGTGGGACTCATTTTCAGCCCTGGAGTTTCAAGCCAGACCGGCCCACCTCAGTTCACGACTGATTCCAATTCAGTTTCTAATTTCACTATCACGTCTTTTTCAAGAAAAAAGCTGCTTTAGAAATTTAAATGTTCAACAACCCTAACAGTATTATATGTCTTTACAATAAAAATTAAAAAAATTAATAATAATTTTACAGGTGAGGTTCGAACACGGGTCCGTGGCGTCGAAATGCAACGTGCGTACCACTGGACCACAATAGCGCTATGAGTGTATTGATAAAAAATAAGTAATGACTTGTGACCCGTAAGACACAACACTACTTTCTTTTGATGGCTCAATCTTTTTCTCCTTTTAAGATTTCTGATCAAGTTATGTCAGATTTATTAATGTAGTGAATCATTTGATTTTCATTGAGCAGGTGTAATATTCATTAATATCAATTATTCAAATTCGTATATTCACTAAGGTGCCGCTGTTTGGGGTCGATAGTTACATTACATCATCATCATTAACGTTAGTTAACCTGCAGGCTGCATTTTGCACACGAGGCTGCAAGAAAATAAATAAAAAGAGCGGCGCTGCGGCAAAATAATGAATAAAAAGAGTAAATATATAGTCAAATAAACAAATGGATGAAAAAAGTGTGACTGCTGAGAGTGCAAGCAGCTACGGACACCGGCCCTCGCGGCCAAAAAACAGACCGGCCCATCGGGAATTCTCCTGGTCCTCCCGATTAGCCAATCCGGGCCTGATACTATACCACAAATTATTATATTAGCAAATGATCTTTACACTTGACAAACTCACGTCTGTTCAGTAAACTAATATTGATGCACATTTTAAAGAAAAACCATGAGTCATTTTGAGAAGGGTCTGGCTGCAGAGTTGCTCTTGCATCTTCAGGCTTGCACGCTCATTCACCCACGCTTCCTATGCAAGTGAGATGAAAATCAAATAAACCAGAAGTAAGTTTCCAGTTCATTTGCGTTGCCCGTGACGACGTTGTCAAATAATTCTAAGTACTTAAGTTGTACACCATGACAGAACCCACCCTCCAAAAAGCAGTTAGTATATTCATCTTATGATTGTATGCTTTGACGTAGATTTACCACTAACATTCATACCAGCAAAGCTTATTATTTATTTATATCAACTATCAGGTCTAAATTTACACACAAGATATTCTTCCACAGATATAAATAAAAAAATTAAAAAAAAAAAACAGCAGAAAAATTTTTATTTTAGTTTTTATTTTAAACATTTCAAGGAGTTGTATTATTACAACTAACAGAAACACATTATGGACTTACAGCAGTGATTCAACGACTTGGGAAACTATTCTTTATAACTTTTCTTGATAAGTTAGCACGTCTGCGCAGGAGTGCATCCATATGAAATCACAGTTGCAGCGCAGCTTCAACAGTCTCTACATGATCCCAGCCCAGTTTTATAATTCCTCCAGACATAATGGCGAGATCGACTCGATAAGAGAACATCTCGACTCGCTTAACTTAAAGAAGGCGGCACAGATGATGTGTAACATTACTGCAGAGCAGTTTTAAAGCAAGCATTCGTGGTTCATTGCGATCTATTTATGTAACTATAGCAACTGTGGAGTCCAGACACTACAGTGAAGCGCTTTGGAAAAAAAATGCACGTAAGGGCGACGGATAAGAAGTTTGTTGCAACGATCTTACTGAAATCCCTTCGTAAAGAGATTTTTCCGCCTCAGCGACACCCTTAAGTTAAATTACTGAAGGACTTTCATGCAAGTGGACACAGGTGGCGATTGTAAATGACGTCACGTGCAGAGGAAGTGCAGTTGCCTGAGCGTGCAAGTCTGAGCGTGCAAGCCTGGAAGTGCAAGTGCAAATCTGCAGCCAGACTCTATTGGTAATTTTTGCTACACCTGCAAACAAACACCTTTTTCATTTTAAATAACTTCCTTTATTAATTAATTTACCTTCCACTTTTGGTCCGTTTCCACTGAGTGGTACGATATGGTTTGATATGCTTTTATGGCCGTTCCCACTGTCAAAAGGCATACCGAACCACTTTTTGGTCATCCTTTGCAAAAGGTACCAAGGGTACCAAAAGGCAGAGCTAGACATGCAGCTGAACGCTATTGGTTCACAGAGATCCGTGATTCGCTTGCGCAACAAGCCAGAATGAAAACAAAGGAACCGCCATGTTTTAAATACTCAGCCAAGACATTACACCGTAATATTGTATACATATAATAACGAGCCATGATCGGCCCGAGCTTAAAAAAAGCTTGTCGTCTTGATGAACAGCCACAAAGCCAAGAAGAACAAAATCTAAACCCTACTAATTTTCTCTTAAATGAGCACACAAAGTTACTAAAGTAGTCGAATGCTTCATTATAGATCTGTGCATTCTTACATGAACACCTCTGTTATCAAACAAAACACAATGAGAGATTCATCTGCTGCTCTTCACTAAATAACTAAAGTAACTTTAATCAATATGCAAATACAATAAAAAGTTAAATAGATTTTATAGCTTTATTTAATTTCTGTATAGGCCGTTGATTTTAATAGGCTAAACCTTTTATTTTATTGTCAATATTTTCTAATGTTTGCTATGTATTCTATCATTTGAAGTTATTTGTTGTCCCATATTTTTTACATCCCAACGTTGACAGATTGCTAATCAATAAATAGCTATAGTGCTATCTGTTAGTATTAACGTCAGCTAATGTTATGGAAGGGCATAGATGTTATGGAAATAGTAATAGTAATGTAACTACCCCCATCATTCCTTCCTCAAGCAAATGTGTAAATATTAGATCAATTCAGCAATAACGTTAATTATTGCAAACAGCCACACACCATATATTTCTGACTGCGTTGAATGGATACATTTTTTTTTACCCATTTTTCCATATTAAAATATTATGGTGGGTATTGAGATTGAATTACTTGCCTAGGTGGGTCCCGGAAAAAATAAATAAATTGGGAATCCCTGCACCATAGAGCTCGCGATCTCATCTATATTCATTATAACAAACTTTTTGAGCTCATATTAATAACGTGCGCGTGATCATTGAAGTGCTTTTATATCAGATCCTTTCAGAAAGGGACAAACGCGAGAGTGAAGCGCAAAAAAACAATGGAGATGCCGGAAAAAACAGCAGCAAATGATGCTTTCCGCAACATAAAACATGATCAAACTGCCATGTTTAACTATTATCATCGCCTTTAGGATTATTATGAACTCTGAATGACAGAATTACTTTCTAACAGAGGCTACACATGCTGCTAAAGATTAAAGACACATATTAGAGGTTTACACTGACTCGGCTGTACTTCGTGTTGTTTTTGAACCGAATAAAGACTAAATGTCTGCTGGGTGTAGTTTTTCTGTAATTGGTAACATATCGGAGACTGTAAGGGGCCGTATGTGTTCATGTATGTCGAATTTATTTATTTATTTATTTATACAGTAGGCTTTTTCGTGGTTATATCATTGATCTGCAGTTATAAACAATCATTATTTTCATAGAAAGGTTAGTAATGAACATTTATACACAAGTATTTATGTGTATAAAGCCTCTGTTTTGTGAGAAGTGCTTCTCATATGATATGTGAACGTACAGCATTTTCTCAACCAAAAATGACGTCGACTGTAGCTTTGTCGTACACAAGTCCTACTAAAAGATTACCATTGGGGGGATGGTTGCACGTTGGGTTTGGTGCACATGGGGTCAGAACCAAAAAGCTAGCCGGACTGTACCAAAAAGCTTAGCAGCGGGGGCGAGGGGGGTTGGGGGGGTGGCATGGGGGAGAGAGTTTTCCGGGAGACAGAACAATACGGGAAATGGCCAGAAGATGGGTCTAGTTGGCAGAAATGCCTACTGGCCCAGATGGGACTCGAACCAGTGACCTTCTTGCTGTGAGGCCACAGTGATGCACACTGAGCCACCGTGCCGCCTCAATTAACTTTATTTTCCAAATGTTTCTGAGAATAAAAATAATTTTAGACATGTATAACAAATAAAGGTTGACGCTGTGGCTCAGTGGTTGGCACTTACAGCAAGAAGGTTGCTGGTTCGAGTCCTGAATGGGAACAGTTCCCCACAGTCCAAACACATGCGCTATAGGGGAATTCAATAAACTAAATTGTCCGTAGTGCATGTGTGTGAATGAGTGTGTATGGATGTTTCCCAGTACTGGGTTGCAGCTGGAAGGGCATCCACTGTGTAAAACATATGCTGGATAAGTTGGTGGTTCATTCCGCTGTGGTGACCCCTAATGAATAAAGGGACTAAGCCAAAGGAAACTTAATGAGACATACAGTATAAAGGTTAATTAGAAATAGCCCAAATCTTTACTTGAGTGTGTGTGTGTGTGTGATGTACTGACAGACAGGTATGTGTGTGTGTGTGTGTATGTGTCTGTTTGTGTGTTTTTAGGTATGATTATGTGGAAGTGGAGGATATTTCTGAAACCAGCACCATCATCTGGGGCCGCTGGTGTGGTCAAAGAGCTCCGTCACGGATCACCTCCAAAACAAACCTCATCAAAATCACCTTCAAATCAGACGATTACTTCGTAGCCAAACCAGGATTCAAGATCTGCTATTCACTTGTGGTGAGTGTCACTGCTGGATCCATTATCATGTGCGGGGGGAAAAAAAGTTGGTGAAGAGTGTCTGTGTTTACTGTATCTGTTGTTCACACACTACAAAGCGGATGCTGGTGGATGGCGAACGATAGCAGATGGTGTGAGGAATATTTTACAGCATTTATCGGGAGTAAAGCCATCCTGTCTTTTTTATTAGTTACAGCTTTTTTTTTTTTTCTCACCAACAAAGGCCAAATCTGTAATAATCTGGTTCTGGCTGTTAGCATAAATTAGCAATATGCTTTCTGTGTATAAAAGCTAACTGTTAAATTGTACGTTCCCCTCTGAGCTGGGAGGCAGAATTAAAACAGACATATGCGATGGAAGTGGTGTCGCCTCACAGCAAGAAGGTCGCTGCGTCGAGCCTCAGCTCAGTTGGCGTTTTTGTGTGGAGTTTGCATGTTCTCCCTGCGTTCGCGTGGGTTTCCTCCGGGTGCTCCGGTTTCCCCCACAGTCCAAAGACATGCGGTACAGGTGAATTGGGTAGGCTAAATTGTCCGTAGTGTATGAGTGTGTGTGGATGTTTCCCAGAGATGGGTTGCAGCTGAAAGGGCATCCGCTGCGTAAAAACTTGCTGGATAAGTTGGTGGTTCATTCTGCTGTGGCGACCCCGGATTAATAAAGGGACTAAGCCGACAAGAAAATGAATGAATGAATATGCGATGGACGTAAACAAGATGCAAGCTGCACTTAAAAGACAGTAAATGTTTTTAACTACACACTAATACATGTAGGTGTAAAATAGGGATGTGCAGCACTGACAGAAGATCATGTTCCCGATCTTGGGGCAAAGTCTAAAGCACATGGCACAAAGCATTAAGGGTGTGTCTGAATCCACTTTTGCTATCATAAGAATGGATTAATACGCTCCTGGTCTAACAGGGTTGTGCTTATTCTCTTAATGAGTTCTGGGTGTGTTATAACCTGCATTAAACCAATCAAACCTCATCTCTCATTCTCTTTAAGAGTCAGCTGCGTCACACCATGGTGCATTTGCTATTTACATGACGGACTTTGTAAGTGTAAAAACTGAACGCTTCACTAGTGAGAAAACAGTTCAACAGAGCATCTGCAGCGTGAGGATAAAGAACGAGCCTCCTCCATTCAGCCTTGTTACTTTTACTCTTTACTCCTTTAATTTGGTGAAGGAAGGAAACGGTGGAAACTCACTCCACTGAAGACATCCATTAGCCGACATATTTAATTTAGTTTGTTTAGCGCAAAGATAAATTCAGTTCTAATTTCCAGCAAACGAATAAATGAACAAAAATAACAAAATGTGCTCAAAAACCCGAGTTATATCCTAAAACACATGCTGTGCCCCATATGGTCTTAAACCTGACAGGTGGGCAAATCTAAGCTTGTTTTTAATAAAACAAATATAAATATGGATATAATAAATAATACTGCTAATATTAATAATATATAAATATATAAATATACAAAAGCAAATTGTTATGAATGAACTGAAAAAGCCTCCCGAAATGAAGAAGGCATAAAAGCAGTGATTTTTCATATTTATGTAGGCTAAAAAATAATGTTTTGTAATATTTTAATCCTTTATATTTATATCCTATATATATCCTTATTATATCCTATATATATCCTTAATATAACATTTTTTTTCATATGTAAAGATATTTGCCTATTGCTCTCTTGTGTGTATTAAGCAGTGTGTAAGCGAGGCGCAACTCTGCGCTGGAGTTTAGACCGGGTTTGTTTTGGTCTAATGAAAAATCTATTTTAGTTTCTCAAAATAGCAACGCGCCAGCGGTCCGCCTCAGAACGCCTTCCTTTTTAGACCAGAACGACTATGGGCGCACATATGAGCGCTAATGCGTTTGCTATTTAAACAGCGTAGCGCAACGCCTCAAAACCACTCTTGCGCCAAGCTGAAACTACCAAAAGACTATTGCGCCGCGCCTTGCGACACATTGCGCTGCGTGTATGATAAAGCCCGGAAAGTTTTGTTTTGTGTTTACCTCATGGTTAAAGTTGTTACACGTCCGCCGGTTCCTGCCTCAAAATGAGCGAGTTTGAGCCACTTGTACATTAAGGAAGTGTTCAGAAAAAAAACAAAACACCAGCGGAGAAACTCGACACAGAGGAATACAAACACTTCAATGCCAACTAGCGTTTCGGAAGTGTTATTGCTGAGCAACAGAAACAGCGCGCAGAAGTATGAATGCACAGCTCCGCGCGTTGCATGCGCCGTGATCACACCGATTACTTGATGCAAAAGTATAAAACAGGCTTTAAATGGCCAATTTTTGGTGTGTGTGCAGAAATACACTTGCTCTGTTTACTGTGTTCTGAAAGCTGAGGGGATTATTTTTTATTTTCTCAAACATCTCAAGGTAAGTGTGCAAATGTCTCTCTTACACTCAAACATACACACACTATACTCCATATAAAACCCAGAAACTAAGCTTTTTTTGCACCGCAACTGATGATCAACAGTAAAAATGACAAATTCTACCTCACCCTAACGAGGAAAACTAGCAACAATGAAGAATGCATGAGATATATGATTATAAATGTGTTTATAATGGAAGTCAATGGGGCAAAAACAGCCCCTAACATCACCAAAGGGAAGTCAATTGTTGAATTTTTGTCAATTTTCGAAGCATTTTTCAAAAATAAATATTAAAATAAGACTTGTCTAAATTCAGTTTGCTGAAGCGCAGAGAAAGCTGTGACCAGTTTAAGCCTCACGATCACCACAGAGTGAATGAAAACAATATATTAATCAATGTATAAAATAATGTAAGGTTGACTGCTTCACTTCCACTTTAAAGTAACATCATCAAGATGGCTTATTACCCGAAACGCTGTGCTACCTCAGCTGAACTTATAAAAAGTTGAGCTTTAATTAAGACATCTATTCCTGCGGCTGAAAAACAGAAGTGTGAGTGTCGATACGAGACGGCGAGAGACTGAAGCGAGTGTGAACGTGTTACTGCGGTAAAAGCGCTGATGTAACCGGCTCGTTTCCGCTCACGCACATGCTCTATAATGAGCAGTGACAGCAGACAGCATGTTTTGTCATTGTTCTTATGAAAAGCAGACTTTTAAAACTCGTCAGACGCTCATTAAGGGCCGTGGAGTGTTAATGACACAGACAGATGTGCATGTGTTTCTGCAGGGGAAGATGATGCTCTTGTTTTTAGTATTTATTTATTTCTATCTTCCTCTTTAAAGCCTCTTTTGATGTGCTTGTGAAATGTGTTTTTCTTCTGCCGGCGATGTTTGTTTAGATTCTCTTTTGGGGATTAGCCGATGTTTGTAGATCATAATTTGGTGCCTTTTGTGTGTCGAAGGTCTTTAATCGTAATTAGGGAATTTTCCTTGAACGTTTTGCATATCTGATGCTCTTTGTCGTAAACTAATTATTCTTTTATCATTTTCATTTGAATTGGTTTGAATGAAGAACATTTTAGATGTTATAATTTAGGGGGAAAAAAATTAGTATTTGCTGTTTGTAGGGGTGTAATGCATCCCTGTTGATCCGTGATCTGTACGGATCACAACCCACAGTTCGGAAAGCACATGACCCACAGATTAATAACATTTAGAAATGCGGATTAATGACTTTTTTTAATTTGTTGGTTAATCCAACATTTATAACATGGACATAACATGGACTGGCCATCTGGCAATTCTGGCAAATGCAAGAAGGGCCAGACCATTTTTTAAATGTGGGCCGGTCAGCTATTTTTTTTTTTCATACGTATTGTTTTTTTAAATGTAGGCAGCTTTTATCTTGTGCGAGATGTGAATATTATGAAGATGATGGTGATAATAGTAAGAATAATAGTAAATGTTAAGCATTGGCCCAATCAGCAACAACCGACTGGTTTCGAGATGGGCCGACCCAATCTGAGGTTACGCAGACATAATCAAAATTTGGCAAGAACGTCAAACAAACAGTGAGTGCAACACAAGCTAATTGTCAGAGATGGACCTTAAAAAGGGAAAGGCAGTCAAGTCAGACATTGCCAATTACATAAAATTAACTGAACTAGTCTCGAAAGGGGGCAGTGCAGTGGCGCAGTAGGTAGTGCTGTAGTCTCACAGCAAGAAAGTCGCTAGTTTGAGCCTCATCTGGGTCAGTTGGTGTTTCTGTGTGGAGTTTGCATGTTCGCGTGGGTTTCCTTCTGGTTTCCTTCACAAGTCCAAACACATGCTATAGGTGAATTGGGTAGGCCAATTGGGAATTGGGTAACCCAGTAATGGGTTGCAGCTTTGAGGGCATCCGCTGTATAAAACATATGCAGGATAGGTTGGCGATTCCCAGATTAATAAAGGGACTAAGCCGAAAAGAAAATGAATGACATGATTGCATATATAAATGGGTTGTTTTTGTTTCAGTCACATACATTAAATGTTTAAATATCTCTTAAATAGGTACTGCTTATATGATTTTACCATCTGTACACCAATATAAGTAGTGAATGTGCGTGTCCTTGGGTGGGGCTGTGTCGGTGTGGTAATGTGGGCTGGTGTGGCTACAATGCCAGGGCTGATTTTTAGTCCCAGTCCGCCCCAGGGATCAGCATTGTAAACCTTGCAGTAACATGCTGTGGACTACAAACCTCCAGCTGTTGCCGAGATTTCAAAGCGCAGAAATGGTGTAAACATCACTTTAATATTATACAGTAAGTTTAATTTAAACAATTAAAAGCAAATTAGGCATCAAACAACATCCCAATCTCTTTAAGAGTAATATGCTCACGGGTCCTCCTAGGCTTCAGTTCATAGCGCTAGTTTAAACACTGTGGGGACGCTTTCCTGCTTCAGCCGATGCAACCCGGTGAGTGATAAAACACTGCAGTGCTCTGTAGCACACCCTTGTGTTGTCTGTTGCCCCAGTACTGAAGTTTTAAAAACGTCCATTTCCCGCTAACATTCAATAAACATAATCATCACATGTACAGTGTCTAGCGTTAACGGTATGCTGTAATAATGATGTAAACCAGGGGTCACCAATCTCAGTCCTGGAGGGCCGGTGTCCCTGCAGGGTTCAGCTCTAACTTGCCTCAACACACCTGCCTGGGTGTTTTAAGTATACCTAGTAAGACCTTGATTAGCTTGTTCAGGTGTGTTTGATTAGGGTTGGAGCTAAAACCTGCAGGACACCGGCCCTCCAGGAACAAGTTTGCTGACCACTGATGTATGTAACAATGCGAAATGCTGCTTTGCGGGCAAATAATTTAGCTACAAATTCATATTTATCAGTCAAACGGCTGTAAACACACACACACACACAAACTCCACCAGTTCGTGTCTCTTATGTGTGTGCGCGCGTGACTGCATTGATTGTCTTCAGGCAGCTTTTTCATGCATTTCTCATCTCAGATAATGAAGTCGCATAAGATATGTGGATGATTCATATTACTTACACCTGCTTATTCCGTATACACGTGAAAGACGTCGTGTAACGCATAGAGTTAAAAAAAATACAGGTTAGCTTACCTGACTCGTGTAGCAGCAGAATAATAAATCAAGGCTCACACAGGTGGCATCCCACATCTTGTGCTTTATTCTTCTGTCACGATATATTACAGAAAATAACTTAATCCGAGCATCAGAGAAAAAGAAAAAGAAAATCCCGCGCACATGCGCTTGTTACAGAAAGTTCACACATTCACTTACAAACACACACACATAGATGCAGACAACCTTCACACCACACACACAGACGCACACGCAAACGCTCTTAAAGGAGCCACACCCCATTTTCACTCGTTACTTGTCAGATTTTATTTTAGAGAGCAGGCGCGAGGTTAACTGCATGTTTACAAAGCAGAAAAGCGCGTGCTTTTACGGGCGTGACGTGGAGCCGATCCGCGAATAGCAGTACATTATGACAGATGACCAATCAGAGTCACTTAAGGGCGGGCCTTTCAGAGGAACTAGGAAAGATGACAGTCGTTTTTATGTTAGCTGAGTAGCTGTGTATAATCAAAGTGAGATAAATGAAAAAATAACGCGATTTCCTTCAAGTGAAACATGAGCACACATTGCTTTGCATCTTAAAACACAACCAAGCCTTAAAATTACATTCTGGACCACCCCTTTAAATGAAGCTAATTAGTTGATTAGCCATTTCTAATGGTGTACAAATAGTTTGCCGCCATTATAGATGTCATTTTGTTCTCTCTGAGTATAAAGTTTATCTGAGTCGTTTATAAAATAATTAATCATTTAATGTTTCTCTCTCGGCTGTGTGCGTGCAGTCAGCTGCGAAATGGTGTTGCAAACACACACAAATAACGCCAACTTTAAAAAGAGAAAGTAAAACCTAAATTCTGGACATTTTAAGGAGATTCAGAAACTACGGTTGGATGCATTTTGGTGGAAAAGGCGCATCTCTGTGGGTCTGCAGAGCACGTGAGAGCTCCTGTGTGAGTGACAGATCGTGCACACACAGAATCAGCGTGTGGGAAGCACTGGTGTGGTATGACAGGGTATAGATGAGGTCTTTCTCTTTGAGACGGCTGTCAAACTGATGCTGATTCAGGCTTCTGAATCGGATGGAATTAACAGTTTGCTATTGCAGTATGTTTTATTGAAAAATTGCAACAGAATCATCTCGCGGGCGGCATTACATTCATTTGCAGCCTGGTCTAGGGGTTTGATTTGAGATCGCAATCTTTTTTTGATTAACCGTGCATCTCTTGCTGGGATAGTTGACGGTTCATTCCTCTGTGGCGACCTCTGATAAATAAGGGATGAAGCATATAGCATGTTTGCTGAAAGCATTCAGATGTTGGTTATTTTAAAGTGAGTGTGTATGCATCCTGTGACCCTCTAAAGCAGTGTGTTTAGCCTGAATAATGGCTCTTCATTCGTTGTAGGCTGTGTGTAATAATATTATTCTCCGCTCACTGCAGAAGGTCATTTCAGAGGTGAAGCAGGAGTTATTATACTTTGATAAGAAATTATGAAAACATTTTTCACCTTCAGAATAGCACGCGCTGATGCACCCTGCTCCTGTGTGTGTGTGTGTGTGTGTGTCTGTGTGTGTGTGTGTGTGTGTGTGTGTGTGTGTGTATGTGTGTCTGTGTGTTTGTGTGTGTCTGTGTGTCTGTGTGTCTGTGTGTTTGTGTGTTTGTGTGTGTGTGTGTGTGTGTGTGTGTGTGTGAGAGAGATTTTGTCTGTGTATTTGTGTCTGTTTGTGTCTAAATGTCTGTCAGTCTGACTGTTTGTGTATCAGTGTGTTTGTGTGTATCTGCATGTGTGTTTGAGTATCTGTGTGTTTGTGACTGTGTGTGTGTGAGTGCATTTGCGACTGAAAGTGTGTCAGTGTTTGTGTGTGAGTATCTGTATTTGTGTGTATGCGTGAGGGAATTTGTGAATAAGTTTGTGTGTTTATTTGTGTGTGTGTGTGTTTGTGTGCATCTGAATGTGTGTTTAATGATCTGTCTTAAGTGTGAGAGAGATTGTGTTAAGTGAATTTGCTAGTAATTGTGTGCTTTTATTTGTCTATTTGTGTGTGTGTGTGTGACGGAGATTGTATGTTTGTGTATGAATAAATTTGTGAGTGAGTGTTTATTTGTCTGTTTGTGTGTGTGTGTGTCTGTTTTTATCTTTGTATTTTTGTATATTTGTTTGAGATTATTTGAGTGTGTGTGTGTGTTTGTGTGTATATGTGCGTTTTTGCATGTGTGTGTGCATCTGTGGATTTTGTGTGTGTGTGTGTGTGTGTGCGTGTGTGTGTGTGTGTTTGTGTGTGAGAGAGAGATTTTGTGTGAGTGAATTTGTGAGTGAGTATGTGAATGTCTGTGTGTGTGTGTGTGTGTCTCTGTGTGTTTCTGTGCCTCTCTGTATGTTTGTGTCTCTTTGTCTGTGTATGTGTGTTTCTCTGCAAGTTTGTGCATGTGTGTGTGTCATCAGAGTGTGGTGGAGTTGATTTCTCTTATGGGAATCTTCATCATAACAGAGCGCCGGTGACCTTTTACCTGCTATTGTTTGCATTGCCAAAGGAGGAGATTTATGTAACCAGAGTGGCAGAACAGGGGTGTGCGTGTGTGTGTGTGTGTGTGCGTCTGTCTGTCTGCGTGCGTGTGTGTTTTTTTGTCAGTGTGTTTCTGTTAGTTTGTGTGTGTGTGTCTCTGTTTTTTTGTGTGTGTTTGTGTTTGTGTGTGTGTGTGTGTGTGTGTGTGTGCGTGTGATCAACAGTAAACAGTGTAACAGCAATGAGGCTTTAATATGTCGTGTGTAAAATCACGGGTTTATAATCTGTGTGTTTTCCAGGACAGCTCACCTCTCGCCTCTCTGACCAATTGGGAAGCAGTTACCATAATGTCAGTAAGTATGACACACTCCAGACATTACACGTTCAATTTAATTCCACTGAGAATAGGATGATCTCATGAAATGATCACAGTTTATTGCTTATTTACTTCTTCAATCCCAGTTTTTTAAAAATAGTTTTATGTTATTTGAATTGTATTTGACATTGTTTACGTTATAGTACATAAAGGATGTACACTCACTGGCCACTTTATTAGGTACACCTGTCCAACTGCTTGTTAATGCAAATTTCAAATCAGCCAGTCACATGGCAGCAACTCAATGCATTTAGGCTTGTAGACACGGTCAAGACGATCTACTGCAGTTCAAACTGAGGATCAGAATGGGGAAGAAAGGAGATTTAAGTGTCTTTGAATGTGGCATGGTTGTTGGTGCCAGACAGGCTGATTTGAGTATTTCAGAAACTGCTGATCTACTGGGATTTTCACGCACAACCATCTCTAGGGTTTACAGACAATGGTTTGAAAAGGAGAAAATATTCACTGAGCGGCAGTTCTGTGGGCGCAAATGCCTTGTTGATGCAAGAGGTCAGAGGAGAATGGCCAGACTGGTTCCAGCTAGGCAACAGTAACTCGAATAAGCACTCGTTACAACCGAGGTCTGCAGTAGAGCATCTCTGAACACACAACACGTCCAACCTTGAGGTGGATGGGCTACAGCAGCAGAAGACCACACCGGGGGTGCCGCTCCTGTCAGCTAAGAACAGGAAACTGAGGCTACAATTCACAAAGACTCACCAAAACTGGACAATAGAAGATTGGAGAAACGTTGCCTGCTCTGATGAGTCTCCATTTCTGCTGCCACATTCAGATGATCGGGTCAGAATTTGGCCTCAACAACATGAAAGCATGGATCCATCCTGCCTTGTATCAATGGTTTCAGGCTGGTGGTGGTGGTGTAATGGTGTGGGGGAGATTTTCTTGGGACACTTTGGACTCATTAGTAATAACTGAGCATCGTGTCAACACCACAGCCTACTTGAGTATTGTTGCTGACCATGTCCATCCCTTTATGATCACAGTGTCTCCATCTTCTGATGGCTACTTCCAGCAGGATAACGCACCATGTCATAAAGCGTGAATCATCTCAGACTGGTTTCTTGAACATGACAATGAGTTCACAGTACTCAAATGGCCTCCACAGTCACCAGAGCTCAGTCCATTAGAGCACCTTTGGGATGTGGTGAAATGGAAGACTGGCATCATGGATGTCCAGCTTACAAATCTGCAACAACTGCGTGATGCTATCATGTCAATATGGAGCAAAATCTCTGAGGAATATTTCCAGTATCTTGTTGAATCTACGTCATGAAGGATTAAAGCAGTTCTAAAGACAAAAGGGGGTCCAACGCGGTACTAGTAAGGTGTACCTAATAAAGAGGCCGGTGAGTGTATATACTATATGTCTGCGTGTATAAATGTTTTTATTTTAATAATATTTTTTATATGTTTATATAACATATAAATAATATGTTTTTTTTTTCTCCATACAGTATATTCATTGATTTATTCATTCATTCATTTTCTTTTCGGCGTAGTCCCTTTATTAATCTGGGTTGAACAGCGGAATGAACCGCCAACTTATCCAGCATATGTTTTACGCAGCGGATGCCCTTCCAGCTGCAACCCATTTCTGGGAAACTTTCTGTTTATATATGTATTTGTGTCTGTTTGTGTATTTGTGTATGTGTGTCTTTCTGTGTGTGTGTGTGTGTGTGTGTGTGTTTGTTTTTGTATGCCTGTCTGTTTGTGTGTTTTGTGTGTGTATGTATGCCTATCTTTCTGTTTATATGTGTGTTGTGTGTCTGTGTATCTGTGTCTATATGTGTGTGTGTGTGTATGTATCTGTGTGTGCGTGTGTGTGTGCGCGTGTGTATAGGATGTGGGCGGGACCTCAGGCACGGACACACCCCTGTCTGCATCTGCGCTGGACGTGGAGATCTCCAGCATGAGCACAGTGGAGGAGCTGCTGAGACACATGAACCCCTTCAGCTGGCAGGAGGACCTGGAGCAGCTCTACACACACACACACTACTACAGACCCCGCGCCTTCCACAGCGACCGCAAACACAAGCGTGAGTCTCACACACACATGCACAGCTATCTTTATGGGGACTCTCCATAGCTGTAATGATGTTTCTACTGTGCAAACTGTATATTCTCTCCCTCTACCCCTAAACCAGGGGTGTACAAACTCGGTCCTAGAGGGCCGGTGTCCTGGAGAGTTTATCCCCAACTTGCTTCAACACACCTGCCAGGAAGCTTCTAGTATATCTTATAAGAGCTTGATTAGCTGGTTCAGGTGCGTTTGATTAGGGTTAGAGCTAAACTCTCCAGGAAACCGGCCCTCCAGGATGGTAAAGTCTAGATTGGATACGCGGCCGGCCGGAAGTGCGATATGCATATCAATATAGCAGCATTTTTATGACTCAGTATAACAATAATTCATATTTTTACAGTTCTGTGACAGCTGGATTTAGGGTTGGGGTGACGGTAGGCGTTAAAAAATACAATTTATTGGGTCATTTAATAAATAACATAAATAATACTCGTTACAACTACTGTTTTTACAGTGCTGTGACGGTTGCATTTAGGGTTGGGGTGAAGGTAGGCGTTAATAATATACAATAAATGGGAAATTTGATAAATAATATAAATAATTCTCGTGAACTTCAGGCCGCAACCATTTCCGATCTAGCAACAACCCTCCAGGAACGAGTTTGGACACCCCTGCCCTAACTAAAGGTGCGTCACAAATCGCATACTTATGCACTATTCTGCGCCATTTAGTAGTACACAATTTGAATTTCCGCTTAGTAAAATAACATTTTCACACGAGCAAAAAAAAGCACACACGCATACATAGTGTAGACACGGAGACACACACACACATAGCACAAACAGGTAGCGCAGACACACACACGCATACATAGCGGAGACACACACACACACACACACGAAAAGACAGGCACACACAGACACAAACACACTCACAAACACACACACAGGAAGAGACAGGCACACACACACACACACAGGAAGAGACAGGCACACACAGACACACACAAACACACACACACACACACAAACACAGGAAGAGACAGGCACACACAGACACACACAAACACACACACACACACACACACACACAGGAAGAGACAGGCACACACAGACACACAAACAGACAAAGATGGGAACAAACACACACACACGAAAAGACAGGCACACACAGACACAAACACACAAAACACACACACACACACACACACACAGGAAGAGACAGGCACACACACACACACACACACACACACACACACACACACAGGAAGAGACAGGCACACACAGACACACACACACACACACACACACACACAGGAAGAGACAGGCACACACAGACACACACAAACACACACACACACACACACAGGAAGAGACAGGCACACACAGACACACAAACAGAGAAAGATGGTAACACACACACACACACACACAGGAAGAGACAGGCACACACAGACACACACACACACACACACAGAAAGAGACAGGCACACACAGACACACAAACAGAGAAAGATGGTAACAAACACACACACACACACACACACACATACAAACACACACAAACACACAAACACACAAACACACACACACACACACACACACACACACACACACACACACACACACACAGAAACAGACAGGAACAGGCACAAAGACAGACCATCAAAAACAAACAGACACACACACAGAAAGAGACAGACAAACAGACAGACAGACACACAAACACAGACAGAAATGGGAACACACACACGCACACACACACAGAGACAGGCACTGTTAAGCATGCAGTGTGTTTTATGAGGCAGACAGAGGTGATTTCCTCCCGTCTCTTCATTTATACCTCCCTTTCCTCGCTGCCCATCCACAACAGATTGTGATTATGTGAGTCATAAGTGAGAAAATAACATCCAAAATAACACACTGGAATGTACACACACACACACACACACACACACACACACACACACACACACACACACACACACACACACACACACACACACACACACACACACACACACACACACACACACACACACACACACACGCGCGCGCTGACCTCGCCTCCTGACAAAGTTGCAACACTGTAGCTTTTATATAACTTTGCCAAGAGGAAAGTGTGTTTGTCCGTGTGTGTTGTTACTCCACAGGATGCAGTTTCCTATAGTTTAGCGCAGTGTTGGACGCTCGCAGGAGTGTTTCGAGTGTGTTTGCGAATCATGACTTTGATTTTAATTTTGAGAGACGTGTGTGAAAGCTGTTGACGCTTCAGTCAGACGCGGTTCAAGTGTGAGAAAGCATGTTCTCCTAATTCAGCGTTTGCTCTCAGATGAGATGCTGAAAGGCAGCGTCGTTGGTGATTTCTTTACCAAATAACATCTCTTGACTAACTTTCCTGACCCGTCAGCTGGAGCTGCACATTATATTGAAAAGTTATCATGATGCAGTATTGTTTTAGCAAACTAAAAGATGATCCATTACTGGTCAAAAAACAGTGCAGTGTGTGAGTTTGACACCCTGTGGCTGGACTAGGTATTGCACTTCTGGTTCAAAACACATGCAAGCGCAGGTTGCCAGATTGACGACACCAACAAAGGCTGATTTAAATCATGTTCTTTATTAAAACAGCGGCACACAATAGAAGGAATATTTCCCATATTAAATGGAGTTTTTGTCCTAAACAACACCTGGGGCCTCATGTATCAACGCTGCGTACGCACAAAAACTTTGCGTACGCCAGGTTTCACGCTCAGAATCGTTCATGTTTGGATTAACTAACGATGAACTGAACGTGAGAATGTGCGCAGCTTCACGGCAGCTTTATGGCTGGCGTACGCACATTTATTGTGCGCGTCTGTTTTATTTCCAGTGGCGACTCCTAGAGGCAGTTGTGTTAAATTCCTCTCTACAAAGTGTCTGAGCCTTGCGATGGCAGCTGTATGAGACTGGTTCATCTAGCAGGTATATAAGGTTTCCATACCATACAGTTGACCAGCTAAACATTAAAGCACAATTTGCAGCGGTCGCCTGTTTTCCCAATGTAATCTGAGCTATCTACTGCTCGTATAACGGAGTTGAAAAGATAAGATGATATAATTCATTTCGAGTGAATGACATGAAATTAGGCATTATACATAAGATGGTGTTTGAGTGCCCCCTTGTGGTAAATAAATTGCAGGAGAATATTGTCCCTTTGTGCTTACCGTAGGTTCACAGAGATCGGTGTGACTGTGAAAGGTAAGCGCAGCTCGTCTCTCTCTCTCGCAAACTAATTAAAAAGGGATGATATAAACAATTTTATATAATTTCATCGAGCGAAACAGTTGTGTATGTTGTTTAAATAATACACTAGTTCATGTTTTGATTTCCTAATGTTTATTTTTTTTTACGATTTAGATGATTTGTGTGTTGCTAGCTGAAGCATTACATTGCTAATGCACAGGCCCGGATTGGCTAATCGGGAGGACCGGGAGAATTCCCGGTGGGCCGGTCTGTTTTTTGGCCGCGAGGGCCGGTGTTCCTAGCTCCAGAATCTGTTGCTCTCAGCAGTCACACTTTTTAAAAATTATTTATTTATTTACTTGACCACAGCCTTCTTATTAATTATTTTACCGCAGCTCTGCTCTTTTTATCTATTTTCTCGTAGCCTCGTAAGCAAGATGCAGCCTGCAGGTTAATGATGATATAACTAGATAAGTCACTATTCAATGTATAGTTGTTGTGGTACAGTGGTAAGCACGTTAGGTTATGACGCCACCAACCCGGGTTCGTACCTCATCTGAATAACAATTTTTTTTTTTCATTTTTATTGTTAAGACATATAATACTGTTAGGGTTGTTGAACATTTGAAGTTCTAAAACAGCTGTTTTCTCAAAAAAAGACGTGATACTGTAATTAGAAACTGAATTGGAAATGACCTTATTTTATTATAGTCAGTGGTGAACTGAGGTGGGCCGGTCTAAGGCTTGAAACTCCAGGGCTGAAAAAGAGTCCCACTCCGGCCCTGCTAATGCGTTTTAAAGTTGTTAGTTATACAAGATCCCAACGAGAGAGTTTTTGTATTTTTCCCTTTTAGAGAGAGAGCTGAATGTTAATGCTGCACTTTCCTGCATTACATATCTTTGTTTTATCTCCGGTATGTTGTTTATCAATTTTTATATGTTATGTTTTTGAGTTTAAGAAAATGTACATACACAGAGATCGGTGTGACTGTGAAAGAGAGAGAGCTGAATGTTAATGCTGCACTTTCCTGCATTACATATCTTTGTTTTATCTCAGGTTTATCTCAGACGGAGAGAATAAATCTGATTGAGTGCATTGGTGGATGGCTTCCTTTATTGAGTCCAAGACCTGAGTTATTATGGACGGGTGTGTTGCTGATGGGACACCCGTTACACTCGCACATTGCTATAAAGACACTATCTGTAGATGAATTTGCATGCGTGAATCAGAAACATTTCCATTCAATAAATGTGCAAATAAAATATGATGCACAGACTTATTAATGATTCCTACTTGTCTTTCTCGTGATAAATAGTAGGCAAAATCTGATATGTAGCGGGGGAAATAAAGAAGAATGAGTTCATCAGACGCTGGATTCGAACCGAGTTCATGCTCGAACGTGTCAAAACATGTTGACATGCGACTTATGAGCTGCGCCACTGAGACTGTTGAGGATACTACAACATTTTACACCTATAAATCACACAATTTCTTCTGTAATTCACTCAGTGCGATGTTTAGACCCAACTGTGTTAACCGCATCAGCTAAACTCTCCCACTCTATTTTTTCTTTTGTTGTTAATTCCGGAGGACAAACTTGCAAATAACACCGCTTTTCTCCGGTCTACCTCCGAAAGCAGCACCTCCAATTCACGTTCTGTTCAAAGGTTCTCTTCTTGCTTGCTTTTGCCGTTGCTTTTTCATTTGGTTTTGCCAAAGTAGAGTCATTAGCATATTCATACGGGGGAGGAGGCAGGGAGGGGTTTTGCGCTCGTGCATGTTGCGCTCAGTTTCACGTTCAATCGGATGTACAAAAGAATATGCGTGAGATTCGGCGTACGCAGTGTTTCATACATCTGAATTTTTTTCTGCGTACGCACATTTACAGCTTCGTGCGTACGCAATGTTTTGGTTTGATTTCCACGCAAGTCTTCGTACATGAAGTTTATATTTTAGAAACAGCTTCTATTTTTCACCAGTGAACAACAAAAAACTGACAGAGATCAGCTCAGGTACAGCTCATGTGCTTTATTCAGTGTTAAAGGTGCAGTAGTTGATTCAGGGTATCCACGAGGTCTTAAAAAATGTTAAAAGTTAATTAATCAATTATGAGAAAAGTAAGGCCTTTAAAAGGTATTAAAGTCTTAATCCAGTTTTTTGCGAGGCCTTAAAGGGCACCTATGGTGAAAAATCTACTTTTCAAGCTGTTGGTATAGTGTATATACTGTCATATTGGGGTGAAATAAACACACCCAGTCCTTTTTAAAAAAATTTTATAAACATAAAAGCGGTGGACCAATTGGAGCGGTTTTCAGATCAACCGCAACTTGATGTAGGAGTGCGGTTCCCCCGCCCACCAATATTGATTGACAGCTGCGTGCATTAACATGTCTCTGTAGTAACGCATATAATTATACCGACAAGATGAACTAAACAAACTTATGCTAGCTGTGCGCTAGCTTAACGTTTTGAGCTTATATCACATATCGCGTCTTTTCCGCGCGCAAGTTTTTTATTTCCAATATTACAATACATGCCAATAAGCGTGAGCAAGCACGCGCCTTTCAGACGCACCAAATACAAAACATCTCACGCCGTGGCGGTGGGAGTTGTGCGTGGCTTTCAGTACACTGTAAACAAAAGATACATTAGACCAGGGCTGTAAAACGTATGGCCCGTGGGCCGGATCAGGCCCGCAAACGAATTAAATGTGGCCCGCGAGATGATTCTGTGAGCTGCAGTTCCAATTGTGTCCACTGGATGGTGCAATAGCAAACTGTTAATTTAATCCAGCCATCTCAGAGAGAAAGACCTCGTCTATACTGTCATACCACACCAGTGCTTCCCACACATAGACTTTACTTAGGCGGGCCGCCCAGGTATATTTGGTGATGACACGTGAATAATACTATTATTATCATCCTCCTACACCAGGGGTGTCCAAACTTTTTGGGCCGAGGGCCAGATGCAAAAAATAAAGCGTTGTCCCGGGCCAAATTTTACATACATCACACAGACACGCATATATATATATATGATATTTCCACACATTTCTAATCATAATAGTTTTAGTAACTAATTTCTAATAACTGATTTATTTCATCTTTGTCATGATGCCAGTAAATAATAATTGACTAGATATTTTTCGAGACACTTCTATACAGCTTAAAGTGACAATTAAGGTTAATTAGGTTAACTAGTCAAGTTAAGGTAATTAGGCAAGTTATTTTATAACAATGGTTTGTTCTGAAGACTTAAGGGGCTAATAATTTTGACCTTAAAATGGTGCATAAAAAAAAAACTGCTTTTATTCTAGCCGAAATAAAACAAATAAGTCTTTCTCCAGAAGAAAAAATATTATCAGACATACTGTGAAAATGTCATTGCTCTGTTAAACATCATTTGGGAAATATTTAAAAAAGAAGAAATAAATCAAAGAAGGGCTAATAATTCTGACTTCAACTGTGTGTAGATAGATAGATAGATAGATAGATAGATAGATAGATAGATAGATCATAACAAGAACTGCTGCTTAATTGAATGCATGTGATAGCGACACCCGGTGGTTATTTATTGAATTACGTTCATTTTTGTATTGCGGGCCAGATTCTATTGATATTTATAAAAAGCCTCGCGGGCTGCCACAAAACTGATTGCAGGCCGCAGATGGCCCGCGGGCCGTAGTTTGGACACCCCTGTCTTACACCTTTTTTGTATCCATCCAAGAAAACTAAACATTCGGGATCGATTAACCAGTGGAAAATCTTCTCTCGCTCTGCACGTTCCCTACTGCTGATTCTGTGTGTGCGCGATCTGTCACTCACACAGGAGCTCTCACATGCTCTGCGGACCCACAGAGATGCGCCTTTTCCACCAAAATGCATCCGACCGTAGTTTCTGAATCCCCTTAAATGTCCAGCATTCAGGTTTTACTTTCACTTTCTAAAGTTGCCGTTATTTGTGTGTGTTTGCAACACCATTTCGCAGCTGACTGCACGCGCACAGCCGAGAGAGAAACATTAAATGATTAAATATTTAATAAAGGACTCAGATAAACTTTATACTCAGAGAGAACAAAATGACATCTATAATTTGATTGGCATTTGTTTCCGTCAAAGTTTTGCACATTTTATCTTATCGGATAAAAAGTTGATGTGATTTCATGTGACACTTCCAGTTTCATGTGATATTGTGAAATTCATTCATTCATTTTCTTGTCGGCTTAGTCCTTTTATTAATTTCGGGGTCGCCACAGCGGAATGAACCGCCAACTTATCCAGCAAATTTTTACGCAGCGGATGCCCTTCCAGCCGCAACCCATCTCTGGGAAACATCTCCACACACTATCACACACACTCATACACTACGGACAAATTAGCCTACCCAATTCACCTGTACCGCATGTCTTTGGACTGTGGGGGGAAACCGGAGCACCCGGAGGAAACCCACACAAAGGCAGGGAGAACATGCAAACTCCACACAGAAACGCCAACTGAGCCGAGGTTTAACCCAGCGACCTTCTTGCTGTGAGGCGACAGCACTACCTACTGCGCCACTGCCTCGCCTATATTGTGAAATTATACATTATTATTAATGAAATAATTATATTATATATTCATCTGGCTGTGTTCTTCCCTCAGTGGACCTGGACCGTCTGTATGAGGATGTGAAGCAGTACAGCTGTACCCCGCGGAATTACTCGGTGAATTTACGAGAGGAGCTGAAGGCCACCAACGCCGTCTTCTTCCCTCGCTGTCTGCTGGTGCAGCGCTGTGGTGGAAACTGCGGCTGCGGGACCGACAACTGGAACTCCTGCACCTGCAGCTCCGGAAAAACCGTCAGGAAACTGCACGAGGTATCCCACAATGCACTGCTTCAGAAATGACTGTTTTGTATGTGTTTTTGGAAGCAAGCAATCAGTCATTATTTTGATTGATTTATGTGTGTGCATATATATATAATTGAATCAGACCCGGAGACCAGTGTAGGTTCACTCCTCTAATAGCAACACCCAATAATTGTAAGTGACGCTTAAAAACATAAGGTATGAATCATAAAACACAGTAAATTCAGTGTCAGTGCAGGAATGTCAAAACTACATCACAGTGTGTTGACATGTAGAGCACGAAAACCTGAAACCACCTTGGGGAAACCTGTCAGCTACTGCTATTTATTTATTTATTCAGCTTAATAACGTCTTACTGTAGACGCACAGTCAGTAACACAGCCTGAGCTGATCACAATGAAGACTCGTGGGATGTTTTGAGGCATTCTGGGAGTTGTAGGCTGACATCAGTGTGACCCGGGAGTGATTGACAGCTGTCACAGAGCTGTCAGGAAGCACTGCTGTTGCGTATAATACCAGACTGTTACCCACGGCAACATCTGCTAAATGTGATTGGCTCCAGCTGTCAGCGCTGGCACACACACACACAATATATATACTCAGACACACACACATACATAGACGTATAAGTGATGTATGTGCTTGACCACAGGAGAGGTCAGAGGTCAAGGATGGATATTGATCGGGAAGCAAATCAATGAAGACAAATCGACCAATAAATCTGTTTTATTTCCTGCCCTGCTCAAATAAACCCAAACCCACAAACACCGTCATCTGAACTTAAAGGGTCACGAAACACCGAAACACATGTTTTGAGCTGTTGACAGTCGTATATGTGTCCCACACTGCTAGAAACACTATTAGGACACCTATATTTCACTAAAAAGTGTAAATTGGTTGTTTTTGCGTTATTTCAAGCAAATTCGTACTTCCTGTTTGAAACTAATTTTTGAAGCTGCGTCACGGTCATGACATAATAGTGTGTATTCCAGCGTGCAGACTGGACGCCTGTGCCAGAGTGAGTCTTATTACGTCTTACAGTGTGATGCATTAATGCATGAGTAAGGCTTGGTTCAAACCAATCAGCGCGCTCTATTGTGCAACTTCATTAATATTCATTACTGTCACAGTGTTTAGACGACAGAGACGCCACGTTGTGTTGGCAAAACAAGCGTGAAGTGTTGCTTTTATAGTTTGCTGCAGTTCAGTTTCGTTTTCTTTTTCTCTCTATGAGAGCGCTACTCACGGGTGGATTAACAGTGTACGCGACGCTCGACAACAATAACTTATGTGTCTAAGGAAGATTATTGTTTACCTGAGAGCTGTTCTCATCTGCAAACGCTGAGATCCGGATTCGCTTGTAGTCTTCTCTTCATAAAGACGCGGCTCTAGTTGCTGGTGATTGTCCTGTCTCTACAGATTTGGTAAGTGAGCGACCAGTGCTCTTTGTTTATTCAGTTTGTTCGTATCGAACTAAGTTAACTATTGCACCTTAACATGTTAGGACCACAACCAAACTTTAACCTCGTGTAGGGTTTTCACCGCATTTAGTGACCGGAATAACACACGTGGCTTTCTGACGCTACTCATTCGCCGTGCGGTATTAAACATTGCATGAAAAATACACGCTTAGAGCAGTTCCTCGAAACAAATATGCCGTTTGTCGCGAGGGGCATGAATGAATTCCCTGAATGAAAGAGCCAAACTGCAGTTAAAGTCCAACATTTAATAATTTGGCAAATAATTCGACTACAGATGTCTATGTAAACACCATCACTTTTCTCCCCTGTGTGTGTGTGTGTGTGTGTATTTTGACTCTGAAACTCGCCCGTACCCAAATAGACACTCCCACAACATCCCACTTTAGTTCCTCCGACACTCCCCCCTAAACAGAGCTGGACACGCCCACTTTTCTGACTTTTTCCAAAGTAGAGGTGTGAAAACACCCTGCTGAAACAGTACAGTACACACACTCATACACTACGGACAATTTAGCCTACCCAATTCACCTGTACCGCATGTCTTTGGACTGTGGGGGGAAACCGGAGCACCCGGAGGAAACCCACGCGAAGACAGGGAGAACATGCAAACTCCACACAGAAACGCCAACTGAGCCGAGGCTCGAACCAGCGACCTTCTTGCTGTGAGGCGACAGCACTACCTACTGCGCCACTGCCTCGCCCCTTAAATTAATAATTTATTTCATTCTCTTTATTTCGTTTATTCTGTTCTTCTGTGCTGTTGGAAACACTGCAGGTATGTGAAGATGCTCTGTTGTTATGTTCTGTTATTAATATGCTAGCATGTTGAAATAAATCAGTATTTTAAAATGCAATATTTAATGTGTCAGACACAAAATAGACACATCAATATATATATCAGGGCTCGAAATTGCGACCATTTTAGTCGCATATGCGCCCGAAATTTAAGCTATGCGACTCATAATATATATTGGGAGCATTCGTGCGACTGCATATTATGGTTATAGTGCGACCTGTTTTTTTTTTTCTAAAAACGTGGTAAATTCGCTCTTCCCTGCCGCTATATTGGTTCATATTAGCCGTCAATCACTCAAGACTTTCCGCTGTCAGATGACAGGGTGGGAGCTTTTGTGACCGCGGGGATTGCAAACGGCTGAAGAGTGAAAAGTACACTGAATCTCGATGCGTTGTATGCACAGCGTTCAGCCAACACAATTTCACGGCAATTCATAACTTTTTCATACGTTTCCTCGTGAGATCAGGCTGCAACAGCGCAAATGTCCGCTAAAATACCATCGCCAAAGAAGCTCGCCTTTACTAAGTTTGATCTGATGCGGGTTATAACAAAGAACAGTATTGCGCCGGTGGTCATCGGGAGAATCCTGCTCTGCCCCCCTCTTATTGGGCCGGCTGACTCGCATGCTGTCCCGCAAACACAGAAAAATGTAATTCAGCGCATAAAGAGGCTGAGCATTAAAACGACACAAACCGAAGCCAAAACTTTTAAAAGTGAGACTTTTCTTCCTTTCTTTTGTCCGTTCTTTCTTGAGGTCTATATTATTTTTCTATTTAATTACTGATGACTGCTTTGCAGCTTTCAGCATTGGATTAAATTATTTATTATAATATTTCGTTTGTTTTGTAGCAGAAATATTATTTATTAAATTGGCATGCATATAAAAACAATAGTACAAAATAAATATTTCTTACTACAATGCTTCATTTGTGTTTGATACAAACCATCAATTTATTTTTCATTTTTCATAAATTAACAGTAGGACTTTATATAGCAGATAACTTGCATTAAAGCACATTCAAGGCAGCATGATGATGAGAAATATTATTCATTATTAGTAGTATTGTCATCATCATCATCAATAATATTTTATAATTATTCAACATTCATTTTGGAATTATTGCACAAATATTAAGTCATCACAGCATTAGTTAGATAGTTGTTTCTGGGTTTTGTTAGTCCCAATTGATGTTATTTTCAAATACAATAAATCCCTTAATATACAACTTGTCAAATATATCATTCATTTTTGGTGGGTGCTCCTACATTTTTTCTGGTGCTCCTAAATATTTCAGGTTGGGAGCACCGGTGCTACCAAGTAAGAAAGTTAATTTCGAGCCCTGTATATAATAGTAATCTGACCAATTAACCGTTAATAACCGATTAACAAGCGGCGGTTGTTGGTTAGCAAAATTAACCAAAATGAGCATCTCTAATTTGTTTGCAATTTCTGTAGACATGACTGTAGTGTAATTAGTGTAATGGTGGTTTAGGTGATGCCTAATATTTATCAGTACAGGTCATAATTCTCTGTCATTCTGTCATTCTCTGCCCCCCCCCCAAAAAAAAATAAATAAATAAACACCCCAAAACACACACATGCACAAAAATCCTTAAATTACTAAATATGTTCATCTTCAGCTGTTTCTTTGTAATAAAGAGTTGAAACAGTCAGTTGTACGTCTTTAATGTTATTTACTAAGGATATAATAAATAGGGTGACGCAGTGGTGCAACAGGTAGTGCTGTCGCCTCACAGCAAGAAGGTCACTGGTTTGAGCCTCGGCTGGGTCAGTTGGCGTTTCTGTGTGGAGTTTGCATGTTCTCCTTGCGTTCGCGTGGGTTTCCTCCGGGTGTTTCGGTTTCCTCCACAGTCGAAAGACATGTGGTACAGGCGAATTGTCCGTAGTGTATGAGTGTGAATGAGTGTGTGTGGATGTCTCCCAGAGATGGGTTGCAGCTGGATGGGCATCCGCTGCGTAATAACGTGCTGGATAAGTTGGCGGTTCATTCCGCTGTGGCCCCTTTAAAATTGTTTTTCTTTTTTTAATATTTCCCAAAAGATGTTTAACAGAGCAAGGAAATTTTCACAGTATGTCTGATAATATTTTTTCTTCTGCAGAAAGTCTTGTTTATTTTATTTCTGCTGAAACAAAAGCAGATTGAATTTTTTTTAAACCAATTTAAGCTATATATTTTCAATAGTTATACAATAACTTGCCTAATTACCCTAACCTGCATAGTTAACGTTATTAACCTAGTTAAGCCTTTAAATGTCACTTTAAGCTGTATAGAAGTGTCTTGAAGAATATCTAGTCTAATATTATTTACTGTCATCATGACAAAGATAAAATAAATCAGTAATTAGAGATGAGTTATTAAAACTATTATGTGTAGAAATGTGTTGAAAAAAAAAACATCTCTCCGTTAAACAGAAAGTGGGGGGAAAGAAACAGGGAGGCTCATAACTCAGGACGGCTAATAATTCTGTCTTCAACTGTATATATTAATTTTCGATTTTTAATATTTAGTTTTTGCAAGATCAGATGAAGTAGATAGTGTGCGGGACATTTTTCTAGTTTAGATTAGGTTTTGAAATCTATTTAAATCTATAGATTATTGTCTCTAATGTATTTGTGTGTGTGTGTGTTTTTGTGTGTGTGTGTGTGTGTGTGTGTGTGTGTGTGTTGTCAGGTGCTGA
>NC_141035.1:47707500-47725000 GCF_052040795.2 Danio rerio
GTGTTTCTGTGTGGAGTTTGCATGTTCTCCCCGTGTTCGCGTAGGTTTTCCCCGGGTTCCTCCCACCGTCCAAAAACATAAACCATAGCCAATCGACTAAAACAAATTATCACCCAATACAACCTGAGTTTACACTTCTCACGGTGACAAGCAGGGGAGTTCTCGAGACCTACCTGACCTCGAATTCCCCTCTCGACCTTCTAACGGGAGGGAGCCCCGGGCTCGAGGATATAACGAGCTCAGGGCTTGACAGCATGCCAAATACGCTTTATTGATTATCAGCTAAGTGTGAACTCTTGAAATGTTCAATGAGCAAAATTCAAAGTGTTTTGCAAACAAAAGCAGCAAAATGTGCAGGCAATTTATTGCAAAACACAAGATGGCTAGCCTGTCAAACTGACGTCAAACTGTACAAAACATGGACAAGTAGACACAGGCAAATTAAACTTTAGTGACAGGGCATCAGTGGCCCAATCGGGCCAGTAACAATTCTGTCTACTGTCCTGAGCATCTCACACGCTGGCCCTGGGCCATCGGGCAGTCCTTACTGTTGAGCCCTGAATGATTCATTATTATTTTGAAAGCACCAGTGCATTGGGAAAGTATTGATAGCGCTTCACTTTTTCCACATTAGTTTATGCTAGAGCCTCATTTCAAAATGGATTAAACTCATTGATTTCCTCAATATTCTACACACAATCCCCCAGAATAACAATGTGAACAAAGAGTTTTTGAAATTGTTGCAGGTTTGTTAAAAAATAAAAAAAGCTGTTAAATCCGATGTACATCAATATTCACAGCCTTTGCTCAATACTTTGTTGATGCACCTTTGGCAGCGATTACAGCCTCAAGTCTTTTTGTATATGATGCCACAAGCTTTTCTTTAGGAATTTTTGCCTATTCCTCTTTGCAGTACCTCTCAAGATCTATCAGGTTGGATGGGAAGCAACGGTGTAAATGATGATCAATAGAATTTAGGTCTGGGCTCTCCTGGGCCACTCAAGGACATTCACGGAGTTGTTGTGAAGAAACTCTATTGATATTTTGGCGGTGTGCTTTGGGTCATTGTCCTGCTGGAAGATGAACCGTCGCCCCAGTCTGAGGTCAAGAGCACTCTGCAGCAGGTCTTCATTCAGGATGTCTCTGTACATTGCTGCATTCATCTTTCCCTCTATCCTGACTAGTCTTCCAGTTCCTGCTGCTGAAAAACATCCCCACAGCATGATGCTGCCACCACCATGCTTCACTGTAGGGATGGTGTTAGCCTGGTGATGAACACTGCCTGCTTTTCTCCAAACGTAATGCCTGGCATTCAGTTTCAATTTTAGTCTCATCAGAGCAGAGTTTTGTGTCTGATGGTCTGAGAGTGCTTCAGATGCCTTTTGGAAACTCCAGGCGGGGAGTGTCTTCCGTCTGGCCACTCTACCATACAGGCCTGATTGGTGGATTGCTGCACAGATGGTTGTCCTTCTGTAAGCTTCTCCTCTCTCCACAGAAGAACGCTGGAGCTCAGACAGAGTGACCATCGGGTTATTGATCACCTCAATGACTAAGGCCCTTCTCCCCTGATCACTCAGCTTAGATGGCCGGCCAGCTCTAGGAAGAGTCCTGGTGGTTCAACATCTTCCACTTACGGAAGATGGAGGCCGCTGTGCTCATTGGAACTTTCAGAGCAGCAGAAATGTTTCTGTAAGCTTCCCCAGCCTTGTGCCTTGAGACAATCTTGTCTCGGAGGTCTACAGACAATTCCTTTGTCTTCATGCTTGGTTTGTGCTTTGACATGCACTGTCAACCCTGGGACCTTATATAGACAGGTGTATGCCTTCCTTTTCAGATCATGTCCAATCAACTGAATTGACCACAGGTGAACTCAATGAAGCTGCTGAAACATCTCAAGAATGATCAGTGCAAACAGAATGTACCTGAGCTCAATTTATAGCTTCACAACAAAGGCTGTGAATACTCATGTACATCTGATCTTTCAGGTTTTTTAATTTGAATAAATTTGCAACAATTTCAGAAACTCTTTTTTCACATTGTCATTATGGGGGATTGTGTGTAGAATGTTGAGGAATGTTTTGGAATAAGACTGTAACTTAAAAAAAACTTGGAAAAAGTGAAGTACTTTACGCATGCACTGTATTCATTAAGTTTCTCATCAAAAAAAAAAAAAAGCTGATTTGACCCTAAATAAATCCTGAGGTCTTTTTATTTTTTTATTTATTTTTTGCTCAACCAAAACCTTTTTATTTAGTATGTTATTCTTATTACTTAACTATTTTACTTTAACACAGAAAAGTAATGCAGTGTAGTATATTATTATCATTATTTAACCAATGTTCTGCCACATTTTTTACATTATTATCCCATTCAACCTAAAACCTTTTTTGCAGCAAAGTGTTTTTGCTATTATTCAGGTATTGTTACAGTAACACGTACACTGAAAAAAATTATTCAGAGATGATTTCTTTGGATTTACTAATTTTTTTGTACGTAAAGTGGTTGTAAACAATTTATTTGTGTTGAATTTTAACAAACGAATTAAGTTGAACATTATTAAACTTAATTTGTTTATTTAAATTCAACACAAATAAATTGTTTGCAACAGTTCTGCATGCAACACTTTTTTCAGTGTAGCCAGCCTGGTGAAACTTTGTTTTCTCTAAAGGTTTACCCTATTGTGGTTATAGGCCTCATTTATAGGTTACCATTTAATTATGAGAATTAAATACTGCATTTCCATGACATTTAAAAGCACTATTTAAGCTGAAATACAACGTCGAATGGTCATCATAACCAAAAAAGTACATTTGAAAAGTCCTGGATAACAACAATAGCCAAAATAGTATTCAAATCAAATTCCTATTATTGTCACATCATCAGCAGCACGTGTGCTATGATGAGTGAAAAGCTTAGGTGCTGGCTTCAGACCGTGCAAATACAACGACAATGTGAAATTGACAGCGATATGTACAATGAATAGGTGTCCACATAGTTTAGGCAGTGTTGTTTCAAGTATGGATTGGTTAAAGTTCAGTGCATGCTACATATTGATGGTGTGCAGTGAGGGGTATGGAGGACTCTGTGCGGGGTGTGTTGTTCTCAGGGATTGTAATTTACGGAGTAGTTTTGAAATTGTGTACTTTTACTTTCCCTTGAGTACATTTTTAGTGCAGTATCTGTACTTTTACTTTTGTCATTTATAAAGGATTTATAAAGCATGAATAGTCCTCACTTTAGATTAGGTCACACAACTGCATGAAGTTGAGTTAATAAAGCATTTATTAACATACATAGTAACCATTAATATATGCCTGAATAATAAGACACATAAATGTTAATTTCAATAGTTTATTAATCATTTACTAACTCATTCTGAATGATCCTAAAAACCCTCAACTACTCTTAAATGCAACTGGTTTGTAAATAATGCGATAATTTAGTAATGAAAAATTAATCATTTACTAAGTATGAAAGTACAATTATTAAGCACATTTTAAAAATGTTTGTAAGTCAAGAATACAGCATTTGTAGCTGCAGTTATAAACTGCTTACTAACGCTTATTAATGTAGAGTCAATGCTTAACAGATAATGAATTCACTATTTGCTAATGCTTAATAAAGGATTTATAGTGTGTAGTTATTATAAAGTGTTACCATTGTTTCTTTTGTCACTCAGTGATTTCCTCTTCCTGTGGTACACGTACTGCAGTTTGAGAACCACTGCACTAGATGCTAATACTTAATAAATGATTCATAGTTATTATCAAGTGTTACCCAATTTTTCTTTTTTTAATATTTCCCAAGTGGTGTTTAACAGAGCAAGGAAATGTTCACAGTATGTCTGATAATATTTTTTCTTCTGGAGAGAGTCTTAAATGTTTTATTTCGGCTAGAATAAAAGCAGTTTTTAATTTGTTTAAAACCCATTACAAGGTCAGTATTATTAGCCCCTTTAAGCTATATTTGTTATTTCGACTGTCTACAGAACAAACCATCGTTATACAATAACTTGCCTAATTACCCTATAGCCTAGTTACCCTCATTAAGCCTTTAAAGGGCCATGAAACCCCCTCGTTTCAGCAGGGTGTTTTCACACCTCTACTTTGGAAAAAGTCAGAAAAGTGGGCGTGTCCAGCTCTGTTTAGGGGGGAGTGTCGGAGGAACTAAAGTGGGAGGGAGTGGGAGTGTCTATTTGGGCACGCGCGAGTTTCAGTCAAAATACTCACACACAGTAGAAAGTGATGATGTTTAACCAACATGGACATTATTTGTGGAATTATTTGCCAAATTATTAAATGTTGGACTTTAACTGCAGTTTGGCTCTTTCATTCAGGGAATTCATTCATGCCCCTCGCGACTAACGAGATATTTGATTCGATGAGCTGCTCTAAGCGTGTATTTTTCATGTAATGTTTGATACCGCACGGCGAATGAGAGAAAAAAAAACTCCGCATTTTCCAAAAAAACTTAGATGCACACGGCAGGTAGCGTCAGAAAGCCGCGTGTGTTATTCCGGTCACTAAATGCGGTTAAAAACCCTACACGAGGTTAAAGTTTGGTTGTGGTCCTAACATGTTAAGGTGCAATAGTTAACTTAGTTCGATACGAACAAACTGAATAAACAAAGAGCACTGGTCGCTCACTTACCAAATCTGTAGAGACAGGACAATCACCAGCAACTAGAGCCGCGTCTTTATGAAGAGGAGACTACAAGCGAATCCGGATCTCAGCGTTTGCAGATGAGAACAGCTCTCAGGTAAACAATAATCCTCCTTAGACACGTAAGTTATTGTTGTCGCGCGTCGCGTACACTGTAATCCACACGTGACTCCAGCTGCGCTCTCACAGAGAGAAAAAGAAAACGAAACTTAACGGCAGCAAACTATAAAAGCAACACTTCACGCTTGTTTTGCCAACACAACGTGGCGTCTCAGTCGTGTAAACACTGTGACAGTAATGAATATTAATGAAGTTGCACAATAGAGCGCGCTGATTGGTTTGAACCAAGCCTTACTCATGTATTAATGCAACACACTGTAAGATGTAATAAGACTCACTCTGGCACAGACGTCCAGTCTGCACGCTGGAATACACGCTATTATGTCATGACCGTGACGCAGCTTCAAAAATTAGTTTCAAACCGGAAGTACGAATTTGCTTGAAATAACGCAAAAACAACCAATTTACACTTTTTAGTGAAATATAGGTGTCCTAATAGTGTTTTTAGCAGTGTGGGACACATATACGACTGTCAACAGCTCAACACATGTCTTGGTGTTTCGTTTAAATGTCACTTTAAGCTGAATACTAGTGTCCTGAAAAATATCTAGTCATTTTGTTGTCATCATGGCAAAGATAAAATAAATCAGTTATTAGAAATGAGTTATTATGTTTTAAAAAAAATATCTCACCATTACACAGAAATTAATGAATGAAATATCCACTGGGGCTAATGATTCAGTCAACTGTATGTTGTGCAAAAGTCTTAGTCCAACAAATCCAGTATAGTGTCTAGCACAGTACTGTAGTGTTTCTGAAGCTGGACACAGATGGAGAAGCAGGTCAGATGTGGGTGGATGTTCAGATCAGCTGACCCGTAACTGTCTGTCACCTCACGGCTGAACACTGCCATCAAACACACATCAAAGTTTGATCATACACACGCTCAGCGCAGTCATTTGAACTGTAATTCCTCTGCAAACTGCGCTTTCCTCGGGTTTACATCACTGAGAGCGCCAGCGAAGGGAAACTGCATGTTAGATTTCATCAGCATTGCATCAAGGGTGAAAATAAGCCGAGATGGAGCGATAAAAAACTGTGTGAGTGTATGTGAGGTGATGACACTCTTATATCACACACGCACGCACGCACGCACGCACACACACCTGAAGAATTCATTACCATCAGCATGAAACAGCAGTTCTCTATGCTCTTCTGTAATATGAGCTCAGCGTGTAAAACCAGATCAGTTCATCAACAGTTATTGTAATTCACAAGGGTTTTTTTACGGTGGTGAATTGCATTATGGGATGTTGAGCTCTGCTCTGTCGACTTCTGATGTTGAAAATTCAACTCTACACTTTAACAAAGTGACTTTTACTGACTTATTGAGGTAATATAATGTATAAGAAATAAACTGAAGAGAAATGAGTGTGTGAAATGACAGAAATGTGCTGCAGTTTATTACAGGGTTATATTAGCATCATATGCAACACCATCCCAGACAATATAGCACTGCAAACTATTAAACATGTCAATAAAAGTCACTTTTTTTTTTACAACTTTTAAGCTCCCATAATGCAATTCAAAAGTATAAATAAGCTGGCAAAAGTATAAACATGCATCACAAAATACAGAAAGCTGCTCATTTACAGATGTTTTTAACAGTGCAAGATTCAGGATGTGCAGAGTAAAATGCAAAGTCTCTTATTGCATGTTATATTCGCTAAAGGAAAGCATGACATTGCACACTAGCGACACTTTATACCTATTTTATATACTGTTTTGATTTTATCTTTGGAAAAAGACTAAAATAAATATTACAATTAATTTGCAGAAAATAAGTCACGCTTCTTAGAACTATTAAAACATTCTAGAAAAGAAAAATTCGGAAAAAGAAAATTTTTAAATACTTAAAAATTTTAGAAACACATTTATTTAGGTCAATTACTTTTACAGTGGCGCGGTAGGTAGTGCTGTCGTCTCACAGCAAGAAGGTCGCTGGTTCGAGCCTCGGCTGGGTCAGTTGGCATTTCTGGAGTTTGCATGTTCTCCCCATGTTCATGTGGGTGCTCCAGTTTCCCCAACAGTCCAAACGCATGCGGTACGGGTGAATTGGGTAGGCTAAATTGTCCGTAGTGTATGAGTGTTAGCGAGTGTGTATGGATGTTTCCCAGTGATGTGTTGTGGCTGGAAGGGCATCCACTGTGTAAAACATATGCTGCATAAGTTGGCGGTTCATTCCGCTGTGGCGACCCCGGATTAATAAAGGGACTAAACCGACAATAAAATGAATGAATGAATTACATTTACATCATGTTTATTTGATTAAATAGAAAATCAGGCAAAATTGTTACGGTGACATAAGAAACAAAATAAGTAGTGTAATGCAAAATTATTCATGCACTGTTATAACGCTGATGCAAATTATAAAAACACATCACAATGTAAGAACACAGCAGTGTCAGATGATGGCAAGATATTTCTTAATTCCATGTAATAAACTTAAATCTCAAATTGATATAAATAATCATTGATGTTCAATCGGCTTAGTCCTTTATTAATCCGGGGTCGCCACAGCAGAATGACAGCAGTGAACGACTGAACAATTATTTGAACTGTAAAACCGCACAAGCTAAAGATGAACATTTAGTTTTATATCCTTTTTATCCACAAGGTGTGCAGCTTTTGTCACTGCAGTGTATCTTAATGGGCTTCTGGAAGAGCATTTCAAGGATGCTACTATTACATTGACATTAGTATACGTACTAAATAAAGTATACTTTTGTACTTGACCTTTACTTTAGTATACTTCTTTTGTCCTAAGGATAATACATATGGCTATTTAGCTTGTTTATTAAGAGAAGTTGTGATCTGGCTCTATACAGAAAATTAATTAACATGACTTCAAGAGGGGCGGGGAAAGCCGTTGGGAGGGCGGGGAAACACCGTAATGCATTAGTAAAGGTTGAACATTAATAGTAAAGGTTGATCATTAATAAATGCTGCACAAGTATTGTTCATTATTAGTTCATGTTCGTAAATACATTAACTAACACTAGAGAACCCTTATGGTAAAGTGTGACCTTAATATTTAAAAATAAAATTGCACATTTAGAGGATTTTCTTTTATAAATGGACCATTGGATTGACCGATGGATTGTTTTTTCATGGATGTTAATGTTTCCTTATGGAACCGGTGATGCAAGAAGTTTTCTTTCCACAACTCTGCACACCGCTATAAAAAGCAGTAAACGATGAGATCACCTGCCAGCAAGAGTTTCCTTCAGTAAATCAGTCCTACACACAGCTAGCTGAACTCATCTCTCCATCTGTTTGTCTCATTCTCTCTTCATTTCTCTGTTTTTGATGTCTCATTTTCTTTCCATCTGTGAATATTGCATGAACCATCCAGCAAAACTCACACGTCTGATCATTTCCACCATCGCGTCACTCTGAACATGCAGGATCTCATTGAGGAAGATGGAAGAAGACGTTTGGATGCTGATTTACTGTTAAAGAGAGCAGTGTGAACATTTCACTAAACGTCTTCTTTTGTGCTCCGCTGAGAAATGAAAGCAGACTGAAGTTTGAAATGACATGACGGTGAGTAATTACAGTAGAGTAACACAAACACACACAGAGAGACAGACAGAGAGAGACAGACAGAGAGAGAGAGAGAGAGACACTGTGGTGAAGTGTGACAGAATCAGCTATGACAGGAGGAGGGAAATTAATGGAGAAAACCAATCACACACACACACACACACACACACACACACACAGCCTACAGGTCTGCTTTTTTCCCCACACAGCATTCCTCACTTCAGTTTCCTGTTTTGCAGCTTGACTTTGTGGCACACACACACATACACAAAATGATGATACATATTTACACTACCTGACAAAAGTCTTGTTGTGGATTCCAGTTGTAAGATCAACACATTATAACTTGACTTCTAGTTGATCATTTGTAAAAGTGTCAGAAGGTGGATTTTTCTGCTGAATCATCTGTTGATCTGCATCCCAATCATCACAAACACTGCAGAAGACCTACTGGAGCCAGCATAGAGCGAAGATTTCCCCAGAAATCAGTCAAGTTTGGTGAAGGGTAAATCATGGTTTGGGGTTATATTCAGTATGGGGGCGTGCGAGAGATCTGCAACATCAACAGCCTGAGGTATCAAGACATTTGTGCTGCCCATTACATTACAAACCACAGGAGAGGGACAATTCTCCAGCAGGATAGCGCTCCTCATACTTCAGCCTCCACATCAAAGCTCCTGAAAGCAAAGAAGGTCAAGCTGCACCAGGATTGGTCAGCCCAGTCACCAGATATGAACATTATTGACCATGTCTGGGGTAAGATGAAGGAGGAGGCATTGAAGATAAACCTAAAAAATCCTCGATTAACCATGGTGATACCATGCTTTTACATTTACCATAGCATTATTTTTTTTTTTTGTAATACTAAAGGGTCGCGTAACAACAAAACACATTTTTTAATAAGTTGACAGCCATATATATATATATATATATATATATGTTCAACGTTTGCTAAAAAACACTATTAGGACACATTTTTAGCTAACAAGTTTCATCTTCCGGTTTCAAAAGAAAGTTTAAAGCAACGTCAAGGCCATGAGGTTACTGCGTAAAATCCAGCGTAAAGATTTGATGTCTGTACCGGCTGGTACAAAAGGATGAGTTTTCAGCAAATCTGTTTATTAATTCATGAAAAAGAGTTGGTTCAAACCAATTAGCATGAACGAGGTGCAACTTCATTACAGCGTTTTAGAGACGCTACGTTGTGTTGCCAACCGTAATTCAAATAAGTAGTAGAAGGAGAATTGTTCGAGACACGGGTCGTCAGTGTTGGGTTTATAAATGTGCTGCAATGAAGGCTTTGTTTCCATTTCCCCGCTATGAGAGCGCACCGGGACTCACGTGTGGATTACAGTGGTCTGCTAACACGCGACAGAAAGACGTTTGTGAGGAAGATTTTTACCTGAGAGCTTTTCGCATCTGGAAATGGTGAAATCCGGATTTGCCGCTCGTCTCGTTTAAAAAAAAAGACACGGTTACAGTTGGTGTTGATTGTCCTGTCTCTGCAGATTTGGTGTGCGAGCGATCAGTGGTCTTTGTTTATGTTTGTCCAGAGGCAAAGTTATTTAGAATCGTCAGCATACCTTAGTCAAAATGATTTATTCGCAGAGTTTACAGTACGTTAATATCACTACAATATTATGGACTGAAAGATCCGCTGTACATGCTGCTCTCTGAGTGTAAACGTAAACACCGCAATCAAACTATCACCGCCGTGTAGGATTTTCGCCACATAGGATTTTTTATTTTTTTTTTGCATTTTGTGACAGGACAGTCTATACACACACGGTTATTTGACACTATTCTCTGCACCTACTGAATCAGTGAACGACCACAGACATCTGCATTGAGAAATTTAGAGTTCCCCCCCCATTCGGCAAGAGGTATCAAATTCCATTAAAACAACACTCTTCCAGCAGTCCTTCGCATCCAATATCTTGCTTGTCATGTGGGGGCATGCATGAAATGTTCCTGAATGAAAGTGAAAGTGCCAAACTGCAGTTAAAGTCGACAAACAAAAAATGAAACATCAGAAATTACATGAAACTCAGAGGAAAAGTGGATAGCGTGGTGACCATAGACTGTAAAATATATGGACGTAGTATCCGTGACGTCACCCATAGGTTTCTGAAGAGCGAAAAAGAAGCCACAAGTAGGCGCGGCCAACCGTCGCTATTTTGGTCACGCGTCATCACACCCACGGCGGGATACCAAACAAGGGCAAAGAGGCGGAGAGTGAGCGGAGCTACAGACACCTGCTGGCATTTAGCTTGGACCTGGTTCAGACACACTTTACTTTAGGAGAAATGCTTAATACTTTATCACCTGTGACTCGTTTGTATTCTGACCACTTGTGCTTGGTTGTATACTATATCAATAAAGTGTTTAGACTTTTAAAAACACTGCTGTAATACATTGAGCCACTAAACATTGTTCTTATGACGTTTTTCAACAGGAGGAAAGCGTGAATTACTTACAAACACTTCAGATATAGTCTGTGTTAGTTACTGTAAGACTATTGATGAAATCCAGCATAACACTGTATGACAACACTTCAGATGACTGATCTAGAGCCTACAGCTAATCAATCTGTCAGATTCTGGAGTGCATTACAGCTCTAAATATAAATATAAATGATAAATGATCTTAAATAAAACACATACATGTATAGAGATGGTATATAAGTATATAACTTTACTCACATGGGAAACGGAGGCCACGTGAATGGTTTGTGAGCACAATTAAGTGCCCTCAGCATGCCATGCCATCTAATAATTGTGGGAAACAAGTCCAAAAGGCAGTTGACTGTGTAAAGCCACATAAAACAACACAGAAATACGATAAATATGCCGAGTTCAGTGGCTAATCTGCAGGATTCAGCTGAGGTGACTTGACGGCGACCAGCAAGACCTTAATTATGCAAACTTAATATAACTTAATATAAAGGAAACGGATGAGTTATAAAAAAATTCACCCCCCTCACAGTTGTCATGAAGGGTAATATTACCTGTATTAACCAAAATCTTTTTTTGTAGCAGGCTGTAAACACTTTTTTTTCTGCTGTAAAGTTGGCCATTCTAACAGTGGGCTCAATTGAAATTTGCTCTGTTTTGGAGCCCGGAGCGGCCAGGACTAGCGGAATTTCGGATGAATTGCAGTTTTAGTTACTTCCGTATTGGCTTCCTGAGGGAAAACGGGAGGTTGCCGCTTGGTGGTGACGCGATGACGTTAATCGAATTATATGCTATAAACATCTAAAATAGGATCATAAAGGAACATTTAGGAAGCAACTCATGTAAACACCATCATATTATTGTCTTTTCAGATTAAAGCAAATAATTCCATTACAGATGTCCATGTAAACATTATCAGTCGCTGTCTTCACTGCATCTGTGTTTGTGTTGCCGTTGGAAAATCAGCAGGTGCATGTACTTAAACTCCCCTTTTCATGCAAACAATTCCCTCTTTGGCCACTCGACAATTCCACCTTAACAGAGCTACACACGCCCACTTTCCTGACCTTTTTCAAATCTAGAGGTATGAAAACACCCTGCTGAGACGGAGAGGTGGGGGGGGGGCACTTGGCCCTTTAAACATCTTCTTACATTCACCACAAAACTGAGTCTTAGAAGTGAACTTTACATACATAATGATAAGGTGACATGTTTAATGAATGATTAATTATGATAATGTAGAGGGCGGAGCTTCAGACTTCAAATTACTGTTCATAATACACAATTACAATGCACTATTAAGGAAACAGCCACTGTCCTTTTGTACTTTAGTATTATAATAGAGTATCAACATTGCACTATGGTATTTTTAGGATGTTATTTGATTATTTTACTGCTGTCCAGTTACAGAAGGACAGTGTGTGTGTGTGTGTGTGTGTGTGTGTGTGTGTGTGTGTGTGTGTGTGTGTGTGTGTGTGGGATTAAAGGTCAGCATTTTGATTTATGCTGCAGTTAAGATTTGAAATTGCACATAAACACCAGAATTCTGCATTCACACACACAGACACACACACTCTGACCTTTGATGTGCGGATAAAAAGCCTCTCCTTCTGAAAAGTCAAGCAGCTGCAGAAGTGTGGTGGAGTGTGTGTTTGTGAAAAGCCTCCAGCAAAAGGGCAACTAATCAGATCTCAGAAGCCCTCAAGAAAAGACACACGCAAACAGGATAATGTCAGTCTAAATGAGTGAGTGTGACGTCACTGAGCCTAGACACACACACAACAGACAATAGAACAACACCACAGCAATGCCATGGTACTAGGTCTGTCACAATAATCAACACATCGACTTATCATGCAATACTTTGATGACCTCAATCATTTTTGCCACAGTGATATTCATTCATTTAGTTTTCTTCGGCTTAGTCCCTTGATTCATCAGCGGTCACCACAGTGGAATGAACCGCCAACTTATCCAGCATATGTTTTATGCAGCGGCTGTCCTTCCAGAGCTGTTAGGACTGTGGGGGAAACCGGAGGAAACCCACACCAACACGGGGAGAACATGCAAACTCCCCACAGAAACGCCAACTGAGCCAGCCAGGACTGGAACCAGGGAGGTTCCTGCTGTGAGGCGAAAGTGCTAACCACTGAGCCACCACCCCAAATTATAATAATTAAATAAATTATAAATAAATTATAATAAAATAATAAATAAAAATAATATAATTATAATACAATTATAATATAATTATTATAATTTATTATAATAAAATTATAATAATTAAAAAAAATCTAAAATACAACATAATATTTATATATATAAAAAAAAACTACAAATAATTAAATAAACTCATTTTTGTGCTTATACTTTACACTTAACATACTTTTTAAAATATTAATAAAACTATATAAAACGTGTACTGTATATTATCTCTTCCTAAAGCAGAGGTTCAGCAGTGAACGAGGATGTTTCTGTTCCTTTGGAAAGGAAAAGGCGGATCAGAGGAGAAACAGCATTTACAGCATCTGCATCCTGACCACACACACACACACACACACACACACACACACACACACACACACACACACACACACACACACACACACACACACACACACACACACACACACACACACACACACACACACACACACACACACTGAGGTCACAAGTCACACCTGCCAAGTCCATATAACACAAGCAGTGGTCAAAGGTCACCGCTGGAACCTGCTGACCTTCAGACCAACACTAATGTACTGCTCACTCTGTGCTGCTTCATACAGTTGAAGTCAGACTTATTAGCCCCCCTGAAATATTAGACCGCTTGTTTATTTTTCCCCAATTTCTGTTTAACGGAGAGATTTTTTTCCAGCACATTTCTAATCATAATAGTTTTAATAACTCATCTCTAATAACTGATTTATTTTATCTTTGTCATGATGAGAGTAAATAATATTTTAGTAGATATTCTTCAAGACACTTCTATACAGCTTAAAGTGACATTTTAAGGCTTAACTAGGTTAAGTAGGTTAATTAGGCAGGTTAGGGTAATTAGGCAAGTCATTGTATAATGATGGTTTGTTCTGTAGGTTATTGAGAAAAAATATAGCTTAAAGGGGCTAATAATATTGACCTTAATATGGTGATTAAAAAATTAAAAACTGCTTTTATTTTTGCCGAAATCAAACAAATAAGACTTTCTCCAGAAGAAAAAATATTATCAGACATACTGTGAACATTTCCTTGCTCTGTTAAACATCATTTAGAAAATATTCAAAAAAATAAATAAAAATTTGAGGGGGGGTGAATAATTCAGACTTCTACTGTATAAAGCATAAGCTGAAATAAAGCTCTCACTGATCTCTGACCTGCTGTAAATACACATCGCAATTCAGCAAATGTGTCTAATGTTTTACCAGACTGTTTTAAAGAGACTGGGGGTCAGAATCTGTGCTTTAAATGCTAGGATACAGAACTCGCAATACACATTTATTCATTTTCCTTTAGCTTAGTCTCTAATTCATCAGAGGTCATCACACACACACGTTTGTTTTTGTGAAAAGTGGGGACATTACATAGGTTTCCATTCATTTTATATAGTCCAAACTGTTTATTGTATTGCCCTCACCTCACCCCACCCCACCCCATCCCTAAACCCAACCATCACAGGAGACTGTGTTCAGCTTTACTCTCTGATTAAACTCATTCTGTAGGATTTATAAGCATTTTGAGAAACGAGGACGTCACCAAAGTCCTCTTATTTCACCTCCTTTTTGTAATACCTGTGTCAAACCAATGTCATTATACAGATTTGTGTCCTGATATGTCACAAAAACACACACACACACACACACACACACACACACACACACACACACACACACACACACACACACACACAAACACACACGCACACACACTAACCCAATTGCTAACCCAATTCCCCTATAGCGCATGTGTTTGGACGCATGTGTGGGGGAAACTGAAGCACTCTGAGGAAACCCACACGGGGAGAACATGCAAAGCCACAGTGCTAACCACTGAGCCACCATGCCACCCCAAAACATTAGTTATGGTTTATTATTAATAAAGACTTTTGAAAGAACTGTTTTGTCAAAGTAATGTCAAATAACAGCCGGAACACCACTGTGAACAAGAGAAAGTATAAATAAATAAACACACACATTCACGCTGCATAATTTCTCATTGTTCACAGCTATGCTACGTTTCGGCTGACATACGCACGTACAGTTTTACTCATGCAAAACATGCAGTGGTGTTGAAAGCAGAGAAATAGAGGGATCTCCAGGAAAACTCGTTTATTTGATCATATAAATATCTGCAGAATATAAGACTGAATAAAACTACAGTCTCACAGCCGCTGGAATGCAGCAAAAACACCGTCATATGAAGACCAAGACACTCAAAAACATGTAAACTGATGCTAATGTCAGTATAAAGTGTGTCTGTTTGTGTTACTGCTGTTTGAGGAAGAGAGCCGCTCCGCTCTGGATCCACGTGTCATGATCTCCAGCACACGGCAGCTGTACGTTTGTCACCACACACACACGTTCAGCACTGCTGTACACCGGCAGAGAGATACACTCGTCTGGAGAATAACAGCCCATAGCACTCTGAAACACACACACACACACACGCACACACACACACACGCACACACACACATGTTTGTTTTCCTGTTTTAGTGAGGATGTTACATAGACTTCAATTGTTTTTCTCTCAGGTTAATAATGCTGTCTATGGCTTTACCCTATTGGCTGTAATCAAAAAAAGAGGAGGAGCTACTCTGTCCCGCCCTCTCACTTTATGTTTCAGTTTAAATTGCATCACATATCAAGCAAAACTGCACATTTCAGAGCACTTCACAGGATATTTAGAGACAAACTGTATGTGTTACCTGCGGGATCCAAGCCATGTGACATGGAGGAACGGAGGACACACTGGGAGAGTCGTGATGGCTCTCAGATAGACGATTTCCATCGAAACTACAACCCTCCAATTGCAAACCACCAACCTAGAAAGAGAGAGAGAGAGAGAGACTACATATAAAACTATGGATAATGTGTATTTATATAGTGCATTTATTGTGTATGGTCATACATTCAAAGCGCTTCACTATCATGAAGAGGGTCTCTCCACACCACCACCGGTGTGCAGCATCCACTTGGGTGATGCGACGGCAGCCATAGGACAGCGGCGCCAGTGCGCTCACCACACACCAGCTATAGGTGGAGTGGAGAGATAGTGACAGAGCCAATTCTGTGGATGCGGATGATTGGGAGGCCATGATGGAGAAAATTTGGCAAGGACACCGGGGGGTATGTATCAGTCTATCATAAGCAGAGAGTCAGCCAGAGGTGAAAACTAGTACAAGTTCATGCTGAGCTTTATTGTCAATCTGCCAAATGTGTGGACACACAACAGAACGAAACGTTGTCTTGCAGAACATATATAAACATAATCATACATACAAGCACAACATCTGACGTATGAGCAACTTTTAGACTATAAATACAGTAGTTAGCTATACACATAACCTATAGTCAGACTATACAAGCACATCATGTAAAACAGAAACAATATTGGGCAATATTTAGTGCAAAAGAGAACTAGTCAGAAACATTACATTTCATCTAAACATGTGTGTTTATTTATTTATTATGTTATTTTCTCTTTTTCCATTACCTTCTTAAACATAATATTAGTTATTTTCTTATTTGTGCAAGCATTTATTTAATTTCTGATGGGTTTTATGAATAAATATGCATTTTGTAATCACTACATTATTCATTGTTTATATAATGTGAAATGCTTTGGCAACACTTGATATTTCAAGCAAATAAAGCTTATTTAAATAAATAAATAAATAAATAAACAAGTAAACACATAAATAAATAAATAAATAAACAAAAACATAAATAAATAAACAAACATATACATAAATAAATAAATAAATAAACAAGTAAACACATAAATAAATAAATAAATAAATAAACAAAAACATAAATAAATAAATAAATAAACATATACATAAATAAATAAATAAATAAACAAGTAAACACATAAATAAATAAATAAATAAATAAATAAACAAAAACATAAATAAATAAACAAACATATACATACATAAATAAATAAATGAATAAATAAATAAATAAACAAAAACCATAAATACATAAATAAATGCATGCATAAATAAATAAACAAATACATACATAAAAAATAAATAAACACATACATAAGTAAACAAAAACATAAATAAATAAACACATAAATAAACAAACAAACACATAAATGAATAAGCAAACACACAAATAAATAAACAAACAAACACATAAATAAATAAACAAAAACAAAAATAAATAAATACATAAATAAATACATATATAAATAAATACTTAAATAAATAAATAATACATACATGAATAAACAAAAACATAAATAAATAAATAAACACATAAATAAACAAACAAATAAATAAACAAACAAACAAATAAATAAATAAATAAATAAATAAATGAAGTTTACTTAAAATGCACTGTCAAAGATTAGCTCTATTGTGCTAATCACACACAGTCTCTTCATAAGGAACAAATGCTTGTACCTTCACTTGTAGTTTGGCTTCAGTAATCTGACCTCTCCATGTAGTAACAAACTTCAGACTGTCCATAGAGCAGCTCATCAACCTAAAACAC
>NC_141035.1:47730000-47740000 GCF_052040795.2 Danio rerio
TGTCTGTCTATCTATCTATCCATCCATCCATCCATCCATCCATCCATCCATCAATCAAATCCATCTATCTATACATCCATTAATAGATCCATCCATCCATCATGCGTTATAACAATAACATTGTTACTTTTCATTTATGAAACAGATTTTACAGGTGAAAATATGAAATTAAAATGTTCAGATATATTAAGACAAAGTAGTTAATTAAACATAAACAATACAAATGCATTACAAAATCAACACAAAAAAGTGCAGTCAGTAATCAATCAAGTGAGAAACTGTAGTGATTTAATGTATTCCCTATTCAACTGTGGCATGATCAAGCGTCTGTTTTTACTGCTGTCCCTTTAAGGCTTTCATATATTCTGGATAGACTACAGAGCAGAGCAGCTTTAATATTGTATATCTCTGACACTCATTCACCTAAATTACAGCTTTCAAGCCCTTCGTTCCAGCACTCATTTACTTCTTTTTTTTCTCAGAGAGAAGAGCGCTTCTCTCTGAGGCATTAGATTCAGTGCCTGAAGCAGCAGCTAAAATCATCTTCATCATCATCATCATCATTTCAGCTGAAGAAACACATTCATCATGAAGAGTGTTTCTGTCGGCACGCTACACTGCACTAATTACAGTCAAACTAACTCACTGCAGTGGACGCTCCACACACACACACATGACAGGTGTTTTGAGCGCTCATATTCAGCTCACACACAGACACAGAGAGTTCTCTAGAAACACATACTGGGTCAAATTTCAACACAAAATATACTACTAACATTTTTTTTTTAAGTAGAGAAAAAACACTCTTAAAAGAAAACATGAATTACTGAGGTCTGAATTACTGATTTGGAATTAGTTTTAAATAAATTATTTAAAGTTTAAAAACAAAATAAAATAATATATATTATATTATATATTAATAATAGTAATATATATACAAAAGTCTTGACAAAAAATAATAACTTGACTTTTAGTTGATCATTTCTAAAAGTGTCAGAAGGCAGATTTTTCTGATGAATCATCTGTTGAGCTACACCCCAATCATCACAAATCAGTCAAGTTTGGTGAAGGAGAAATCATGGTTTGGGATTACATTCCGTATGGGGGGCGTGCGAGAGATCTGCAACATCAACAGCCTGAGGTATCAAGACATTTGTGCTGCCCATTACATTACAAACCACAGGAGAGGGACAATTCTCCAGCAGGATAGCGCTCCTCATACTTCAGCCTCCACATCAAAGCTCCTGAAAGCAAAGAAGGTCAAGGTGCTCAAGGATTGGCCAGCCCAGTAACCAGACACTAACATTATTGAGCATGTCTGGGGTAACATGAAAGAGGAGGCATTGAAGATGAACCCAAAGAGTCTTGATGAGCTCTGGGAGTCCTGCAGGAACGCTTTCTCTGCCATTCCAGATGACTTTATTAATCAGTGATTTGAGTCAGTGCAGAGATGTATGGATGCAGTTCTCCAAGCTCATGATGGAGTCAGACACAATATTCATTCTGTCTCCACTGCAGCAGGACTTTATATTCTATACTGGACACAGTGTTGGGCAAGCTACTTGGAAAATGTAGTAAGCTAAGCTATTATTTACTGTACTTAAAATGTAGCTTAGCTACACTAAAAGCTATCCCCTGGAAAATGTAGCAAACTAAGGCCCAATCCCAATTCTATTTTTGTACCCCCTCCCCTTCCCCTTGGCCCTTGAAACAGAGTGTGAAGGGGAAGGGCATCAAAATTTACCCCTAAGAAATGGGACAGCACTTCAACACCTGCACACATCATCATATGTCATCATGATCTCTTACTTCATATGAGATCAGGCTATGTAAACACACTAAAAACAACATAAACATTATCCGCTTGTTAAGTGGTGACGTGTTGGTGACTTATGTAATACTGTTTCCAAGTCCAAGCCGCCATTCATTTGAGTGGAGAAATCATTCGTTTATGATCGCGTTTTATTCCTATCACACATTAAAGTTAATTTTATATAAAATCATAGTGTACGCAACAATCTCTGGGCTTGCTGCATAACAAATACCAAAAATGTAACCATTTATAAAAAAATTTATCACTTTCTGGCCATCGGATATTAAGCATGGACATATATACTGCGATCATGATTTTCGAAAGCATTAAATCGTTTTGTAAACGTTTATTATTACCATTTCATGAGTCTCCCCATTCAGTTGAATAGAGTGCTTGGATCCGGAAGCCGCTTCGTGTGATGTCACACTTAACAAGCGGATAGCAGACATTGTGAAAAGCTCATGCCCAGCCATTAGACTTTTCTGGCAGGGGATTTGAGTGTCATTGAGTGACAGAATGTTGTGGATTGCTGTTCAGGAGTTATTATTAGGGATTATAGACAGCAAAATGTAGCGTTTTTAATTTTAGCGTTTTTTTTTTTTTTTTAAAGCATGATGGTAAAACGTTGTAATGAATGTGTTAAAACATGTGCTTGTTTGTTGTAAAAACAAATACTAACTTGTGCATCTCCTTACTTCCATGTGCAACTATCCTGCCGTTGTGGCTGGTGTATTCTGGGAAATTTTCTTACCCCTTAGTTTCGAGTGAGGTCCTGAAAAATCTCTGTTCGAAGGGGTATCTAGCCCTTCCCCTAAGCCCTACGCTTTCAAGCTAAAGAGAATTGGGACACCCCTACACCTTCAAGTGAACCTGTAAGGGGAAGGGCTAAGGGGTATAATTGGGATTGGGCCTAAGCTAAAAGCTACATGGCCAAAGTAGCTTAGCTACATCTAAGCTAAATTTGTTCATTTTTAAATCAAAGCAACTTCAATCCAAGTCAGTTCTGTCTTAGTGATCAATAAAACTGCCAACGAAACGCATGCGGCACAATTGTTAAGTGCTTTAGAAATAATTCCTTTACAGTCATCTTTCATCTTCCATCAAGTTTCTCATGACAGCCCAATGATTGATTTGCAACGTGGCAGTTACTCACCAAAAAGTTAAAAGGAGAAAGAGGAATTCCCCATTCTCGCTATCATATGGATTTACTTTCATCTGCCAGACACCGGCTTCGCAGCTCTGTGAATGGCAGTCGCGTCACTTAAAGATCAGCGATCGGTAAATGTAGCTTGTGTTGATGCTACTGCGCTACTGGCCTAAAATAATAGCTTTGCTAATGAAAAGCTGTTTGATTTAGAAAGTAGCGACGCTACTGTTACGCTACTGAAAAATGTAGCTGAGCTAGTAGCATCACTAATTGTAGCAATGCTACTGCCCAACACTGACTGCACATTATTTCTGTCCAGTAAAAAGACTTTAGTCTAAGCAAAGTCAGACCTTACCGTCCTAATTAAATCATTCAAGAGTTCACACTTAGCTGATGATTGATTATAAGCAAGTTTGGCATGCTGTCCCGGGAGAGAGCCCTGAGCTCGAAGGTTCTTGAGCCCTGGGCTCCCTCCCGTTTGGAGGAAGAGAGGGGAGCCTCGAGCTCAGGTAGATCTCGACAACTCCCCTTTTTATAATAGCTAAAGATTAAGATTGAAGGCTATTAAAAGATATGCTGCATTATTAGATTACCTGTATTGAAATTTAGATTTAATGATTAACTTGTTGTACATGTTTTTGGAATGTGGGAGGAAACCGGAGAACCCGGGGAAAACCCACGCAAGCACGGGCAGAACATGCAAACTACCCACAGAAACGACCACCGGCATGTTAAGGAACTAGGACCGGTGACGTTCTTGCTGTGAGGCGACAGTGCTAATCACTGAGCCACCGTGCTGCCCTATGGAGGGAAAGGTGAAAAGGTAGGGGTGGAAGGGGGGATTCTTCAAATCGAAGATGACTGTAGTGAGAAAACCCTGGCTCTTTATAGTGGTTAGGAATGGCCTGATTGGTGGATCAAGCATGCTAATGCAGAACCAGCCGTGTTCAATCATAATCACGTGCTCCTCTCGAAATTAGTTTATGAATAAACTTCACTTAAACTTTAAGACATGATCACATTTTATTGTGGTAAAATTAATGTAATCTAGAGGCCTTTGCCCTTCATATAAACCACTTCTTACACCAAATGATCAACTAAAAGTCAACTTATTATTGCTGTTCCTAAAACTTGGATCTTGGAAACTATCAATTAATTTAATATTCAGTATTTTTCAGGAAATGAGAATATTAGTGCTTTAAAACTACAGTTTATTGCTGCTTTATGCCTTATTATAATTGCAGAAAACTGTAACAAGTATATTGCAATGATCTATTATCCATAATAACAACATTTTTACTTTTCATGTGTTAATAAGAATTTGCAAGTTATAATATGAAATTAGATCCAGAGTTAAACTCTTTTTGGATATCAATCTTTAAATCAATAGCTGATATTTTTCTTCTAAAAACTGAACCGTGCGTGTCCTTTAGTGGCCCTGTTTGGACTCAATCCTACAAATGCGTGGCTGTCATCTTTGCAGTTAAATGTATTAGCCTTTTGCTCAATAATTACTAATAGAATTATCCTATTGAACTGGGAAAAAACTTCTCCGCCAAACTACTTCATTGGATGTATGACCTGTTGCAGTTCATTCAAATAGAGAAAATAAGATCTACAATTAATGGCAAAACAGAGGATTTCTATACAGCTTGGCAACCTTTTCTGTTGTATTAAAAAAAATAGCTTTATATATCCCGTCTTGCATATTTAACCCTGTCTGTATCTGTCTTTATTCTTCTTCTTTCCCCCCCACTTGCTTTTAAATGATACAAAACTTGTCAATAGTGTACTAGGAAAAGATATTATAGTGATATTTTTACATTTAACGGTAATGGCCTCCTTGGGTGTCATTTGTTAATTTATTATTATTATTATTATTATTATTATTATTAGCGTATGTGTTTTTTTGTTCCTTTTTTGTTGCTGTTTTTGTTTACTTTATTTTCATCTTAATATGGTTCAGAGTAAGGAATGTGTTTAATTACCACTCAATATTACTCTCCTCAACATTGTGAAAATAATGTGTTGTGTTTTTTTCTTTCCCTCACTTGTAGTACCTCTCTGATTGAAAACTGTCAATAAAAAGAATTAAACTAAAATATGAAATGAAAATGTTGCCAAAATGCAATAAATATGTGTGCAGGCTTCATTTGCGCAAAATATATTTCCGCTCTACAAGAAAAGGCAATACATGTTACCAGAAATGATTCTGAGATCAACAGAAAGATGTTCATATACACACGACAGATCACAAACACTCAACACACCTGCAAACATTTACTTGTTCAGTGTTTACAGAAGGCTGGAATTTTAGAAGCATTAACATCTAAACAAACAGAACAGCACGCACGCACACGCACACGCACACACACACACACACACACACACACACACACACACACACACACACACACACACACACACACACACACACACACAGTATGGCAGAGTTACATGTATACAGTCATGTGATTAATGTACTTGATAATGTACGCGCTGCTGTTTGTGTGTGTTCAGCGGTAATGAACTGTCCCTAAGGTGAATCGGGTGAGCACATGAATTATTCATGAGTCCTTGTTTGATGGCTTTAATATTCACGGCACGTAACTCCTCCTCCTCCCTGCACTCAAGGTCAGTGTATAAAGTGTGCCTATTAATTCTGTCTATTCATCCTGTTGTTTGGTTTAATCTATCTATCTGTCCGTCAGTCTGTCTATTTATCCAGTCCTCCATCCCTCCCTAATTCTATCTATCGGTTCACCCATCCATCCACCAAGTCTATCCATTTATCCATCCATCTCTAAGTCTATTCATTTATCCATCCATCCCTAAGTTTATCTATCCCTCCACCCCTAAATCCACCCATCCATCAGTCCATCCATCCACCCACCCACCCACCAAGTCTATCCATTATCCATTAATCCATCCATCTCTAACTCTATCCATGCATCCATCCATCCATCCATCCAGTCTTCCACCCGTCTATCAGTCTTTTTATTCATCAGCACATCCATCCATCCATCCATCCATCAACTCAATCACCAAATCTATCCATTTATCCCTCCATCCATCCATCCACCCACCAAGTCTATCCATCCATTCCTAAGTCATTCTATCTATCCATACACGAGTCCTCCATCCATCAATATGTCATCTATTTTGGCCAATTCCATCCATCCATCCATTCGGTCATCCGTTCATTCATCCATCCCTAAGTCTTTCTATCCATTCAAAAATCCGTCCATTCATCCATCCATCCATCCATCCATCCAGTCCTCCATCCTTTAGTCTTTCCGTCCATCAATCAGTCACCCGGTCATCCCTATATTCATTTTTCCATCCCTTTATACATTCATCCATTTATCAATCCATCCATCCATCCTACCTAGGCATCTATCTATACATTGGTTCAATCCTCCATCCATAATTATGTAATCTCTCTATCTAGGCCAAGTCCATCCATCAAGTAAATTTGATTATCCACACATCCCTAAGTCTATCTATCCATCTGTCCAATCCTCCACCCATTAATCTGTCATCTATCTAGGCCAAGTCTGTCCGTCCATCCATCCATCCATCCATCCATCCATCCATCCATCCATCCATCCATCCTAAGCATCTATCTGTCTCACTAAGTCTATCCATTTATCCACCCATCTCTAAATCTATCTTTCCATCTGTTTAATCTTTCCAATTAAACCTAAGCATCTATCTATTTATCTATCCATCCATCTCTCCAATTTTTCATCCATCAATGTCATCTATCTGTCTAGGCCAAGACCATCCATCCATCCATTCATCCATCCGTCTGTCCGTCCATCCATCCATCCATCCATCCATCCATCCATCCATCCATCCATCCATCCATCCATCTGTCCATCCATTTATCAATCCCTAAGTCTATCCACCCATCTCTAAATCTATCTTTCCATCTGTTTAATCTTCCATCCAATAATATGTCATCTATCTAGGCCAAGTCCGCCTATCCATCCCACAATTAAACCTAAGCATCTATCTATCCATCCATCCATCTGTCCAATTTTTCATCCATCAATGTCATCTATCTGTCTAGGCCAAGACCATCCATCCATCCATTCATCCATCCGTCTGTCTGTCCATCCATCCATCAGTCCATCCATCCATCTATCCATCAAGTCTATCCATTAATCCATTAATCCATCCATTCATAAGACTATTCATCCATCCAGTCCTCTATCCAGTAGTCTTTCCATCCATCAGTCCATCACTTAGTTATCCATCCATTTATAACCAAATCCATTCACTCACCCCTAAATCCATCCAGCCATCCATGCCTAAGTCTATCTAACCATCCAACCTAAGCATCTATCTATCCATCTGTCCAATCCTCCATCCATTAATGTCATCAATCTATTTTGGCCAAGTGTATCCATTCATCTGTCTATCCATCCGTCTGTCCATGCGTCTATCCATCCATCCATCCATCCATCCATCCATAAAGTTTATCCATTTATCCATCTATTCCTAAGTCTTCCAGTCCTCTGTCTATTAGTCTTTCCATCTATTAGTCCATCAATCAATCATCCATCCAACCCCAATCCATTCATTCATCCATTAATCTAACCATCAATCCATCAAGCCTAAGCATCTATCTATCCCTCTGTCCAATCCTTTATCCATCCATCCATCCATCCATCCATCCATACACCCATCTCTAAAACTATCCATCTGTCCAATCCTCCATCCATCAATATGTCATCTATCTAAGCCAAGTCCATCCATCCATCCATCCATCCATCCATCCATCCATCCATCCATCCATCCATCCATCCATCCATCCATCCATCCATCCATCCATCCATCCATCAAACTATATGTGTATATATATATCTGTTCATCCATTATCATGTTTTTAGATGAATACAGATGGCAATACCCAGATAATGTGGCTTTATTTCCACCAACAATAACAGCCAACAATAACTACATTATGTTGCAGCAAGTTACTCCAGTAAATCATTGTGAGAGTCCATGAACAGCAGTGAAAATCAGCAAACTACACTGTGCAGTATGTGAAGCAGAGCGCTGTGACCCGGTGTTATCGCAAACGCTCTGCCATGAGCTTCACAGAGCTGGAATTTACAGCACGGCTGCTATTCAGAAATCGCTTTTATCCCAAGCCAAAGCACAAAAGAGCGCAAAAAAACAGGAGAGAAAAGCCCTGATATAATGAGATGAGTCATCTGTGACACCGCGGCCTACATTCCTACGGCTTTACACTAGGAAAACACGGAGAGTTGCTTGAAGACGCGCCGTCGGCTGGCAGCTGTCGAGCGAGACGGGCAAACGTCTCGGGAGACTCATTAGGTCAGATGATCGCTCTGCATGGCTCCATTACATCAGGAAAATATGTGAGTGCTTTACAAGGCCAGGTGCATCCTGAACAAACATGGCTCCTTCGTGGCATTCCCGTCAGAGTTATTAGCCCCCCACATATTTTTTCCTACAATTTCTGTTTAACAGAGAGTTTTTTTTCCAACACATTTCTTAACATAATAGTTTTAATAACTCATTTCTAATAACTGATTTCTTTTATCTTTGCTATGATGACAGTATTTAATATTTCACTCGCTAGTTTTTCGCAATTTTGCGATCGTTGAATACAACGCAAAATCAACAAAAATATTTAGCGATCCTGCAAAACTCTTAATTTAAACGCAAATAAATCTCATAAAACATCAAATTCTAGACCATACAATCAAATTATATTTATTTCAGTTTGCAATTGTTTACGTGACCTAAAGGCGTACGCAGCGCACGTCATGTATTTGAGTGTCTCTCGAAAGATTACGTGTCACCTTCCCACTCATTATCCAAACATCACATGAGAGAGAAGGGAAATTGTTGTGCAGCCTGTGCAGTAAGCAGACGAGGATCAAGCGTCAAGCGCCATAGATATATATACTAGATGTCGCATACGACCCTGAGCATGCGTCAATAGCGCCGCCTCATTTGTACAGTGTTCCCAGGACAAATGTCATTCAACCGCACTAGTCAACACTACAGCCAATGTGAAGATGCTGGACCTTAGTGCTGTGTACGGGTGTAGTAACGAGCAAACAAAGAAAACAAAACACAAAGGTATCACATTTCATAGGTAAGATTTTGTTTTTTACGTTTTTATATGTTATGAATGTTTGTGCTTAACATTTAATGTTGTTGATGATAATATTGTCACTTACTGAATTCACCATAAGGCAAAGGAGCACCAACACGCACTAAATACCAGGCTTATGCTAGTTTTGTTGAATAAAATCAGCAACCAATGTAAATAAAATGACAACAAGATGCTGCGGTGCCAGAAACTTGTATTATTGTATTATATAAAGGCTGATTTATACATCTGCACCATGTATGCTATGGCGCAGCCTTCGCGTTGACGCATAGCCCTACACTGTGGCTGTCGCTGACGTGCACCTCTAAAAGAATGTAACTACACCTCGCAACAACGCGTAGCGCAAGCTCTGTGACTGGTCGGCTTGGAAATGCTGATGAGTCTGGGCGGGACCGAGAGCCGCACGAGTGACGCGAGCCCGATGGAGCGATTGTTTACAAGTGTGGAGTCCCGTCAAGGAGCTCCGGATGGAAAGTTTTGTTTTGTGTTTACCTCATAGTTAAAGTTGTTGCACGTCCACCGGTTCCTGCCTCAAAATGAGCGAGTTTGAGCGACTTGTACATTCAGAAAGCGTTTAAAAAAACAAAACACCAGCGAAGAAACTGGACACAGAGAAACATTAACACCTCACTGCCAACTAGCGTTTCAGAAGTGTTAATGCAGGCCAACAGAGACAGCGCGCAGAAGTGTAAATGCACAGCTACACGCGTTGCATGCGCCATGGGTTACGCCGGTCACTTGACGCAGAAATATAAACCAGGCTTAAGTGAACGAGTCGTTCATTATGGGGATTCATTCAGAAACAAATCGCGTCAGAGTGAGAAGTGAAAGCAGGAGCGGGGTGTGTTTCAGGACTCGGATAAGATCAAATTAAACAGGGAGG
>NC_141035.1:47745000-47817500 GCF_052040795.2 Danio rerio
TGCTACAAAGAGTGATTTTGGTTCATAAAGCTAATTTTACCCTTCATTACAACCGTGCGGTGGTGAATTTTTTTTATAACTCATCTGCTTCCTTTATATTAAGTTATATTAAGTCTGCATAATTAAGGGCGTGGCCACTTGAGTGATAGCTTGGTCTTGCTGGTTGCTGTCTCTTCGCCTCTTTGTCTAATTTGTATGTTTTTAAGCATTTTTTTAGATTGTTAAACGAAACATCAAAACTTATTTTTTGAGCTGTTGACAGTCGCATATGTGTCCCACACTGCTAAAAACACTATTAGGACACATATATCTCACTAAAAAGTGAAAATTGGTTGTTTTTGTGTTATTTCGAGCAAATTCGTACTTCTGGTTTGAAATAAATTTTTGAAGCTGCGTCATGAGATCTTAGCGTGTATTCCAGCGTGTAGACTGGATGTCTGTACCTGGGAGTACCGTATAAAGTCTCTGAGTGTGCTGCATTATTTCATGAGTATGACTTGGTTCAAACCAATCACCGCGCTCTATTGTGTATGCGGTGCATTTAATATGCATGCTAGCTTCGAAGACGGTTTGTACCTGAAACCGTCTTTAGACGGCAGAGACACCATGTTGTGTTGCCAAAAAAAGTGGGAAAAGAGTAAGAATTGTTTGGAGATACAAGTCGTCAGTGTTGCTTTTATAATGTGCTGCAATGAAGGATTAGTTTTCATTTTCCCTCTATGAGAGCACAGCTGGACTCATGTGTGGATCCGTGCAAGCGACACGCAGCAGAAATATGTTTGCCCGGAGCATTTTTTTACCCAAGAGCTTTTCGCATCTGGAAATGGTGAAATCCGGATTTGCTGTTCGTCTCCTTTAAAAAAAAAGAAGCAGCTAGAGTATGTGTTATTGTTCTGTCTCTAGAGATTTGGTAAGTGTGTGCGATCAGCGCCCTTTCTTTGTTCATTCAGATGGCAAAGTTATAGATCGTATAGTCAGCTGTACTCTTTCAGTGTTTAAAGACAGACCTTAGTCAAAATGATTTCTAAGTTATTTAGTTTACATTAATATCATTACAATATTATAAAATGAAAGATCTGCTGTAAATGCTGCTCTCCCGAGTGTAAACACGTGAACACTGTAAGCAAACTAATACGGACCGTCGTGTTTAATTTTCGCCGCATTTTGTGACAGGATAGTCTACAAACACGGCTTTCTGACCTACCGAGTGAATCTGCGTTACTGAGAAATGCAGAGGTTTTTTCTCTTATACGACGTGCGGTATCAAACATTCCACCTTCATTAAACACAGTCACTGTCTTTCTCCTCTGCGTCTGTGTGTTTGTTTTTCCTCAGTGAAAATCAGCACATGCCCAAATGGAAACTCCCATTTTTATTCAAATCCTTCCCCTTTTTCCTCCCCCGACACTCCCACGTAAACAGAGCTAGACACACCCACTTTTCTGACTTTTTTCAAACTAGAGGTGTTTGCTAAACCAGGGGGTTTCATGGCCCTTTAAAGTCTCTATTATATCCAGGGTTTTTACACTTTTTCCAACTTTAAATTCCAGCACTTTTCAAGCAAGTTGCATTTTTCTGCTTTTTTAGCATGGTAAATTGCATTGCTATATGCTATATTTACCTTTTCAAATCTAAACCCATTGTGCTATTTATAAAAAAACACAGTATAACATTTCAACTTAAATTGTTGAATACTTTGGAGCAAACAATTTTTGGGATAGTTAACCTACTGTAAATATGCTAAAAAATAAATAAATAAAAAAAGTTTAGTTATTGGATAAAGTTTGGTCTCTTACCTAAAGCTGATATCTCAAAAATTAGCTTACAATCAGAGTTTGTTTTTATGACGTCGTTTATTATGTTTCCTGTGCACTGCGATTCAAAAGTTATGTAACAACAACTTAAATGCCTAATGTAGAATAGAATATTCCTGCTGCAAATTAATAAACTGTTCCAATGTCAACTGTTTTGAAAATCACCAAATATGAAAAACCATAGTTTGTAAGCTTTCATCAATATTACTTTTTAATTTTTTTTTTTAATTTACAGGCATTGCAGGCTTTGTCTACTGCAGCAAGTTGACATGTCAACTGTTTTAAACTATTTCTGAGCGCTGCTTTTGCCGTTTTTTGGTGCAAATATGCATTCTACACATAGTCCAAAATCCAAGCACTTTTCTAACCTTGAAAACACTATAGTAAAAATCAAGTATTTTCCAGGATTTCCAGCACCCGTACAAACCCTGTATATCAGTGTTTCTCAACTGGTGGGTCGCGGGAAGATTTTCAGTGGGTCACAGAGTGTGTGATCAAAAAAACAACAAAAGTTTAATATTTAACTTATTTTGCTTAAATCGGACTTTTATTTTGAAATGCGCATGTGACAACCGTACCATTAGGGCAGGGGTGCTCAATCCTGTTCCTGGAGATCTACCCTCCAGCAGATTTCAGTTGCTACCCATATCAAACACACCTGAACCAATTAATTAGGACCTGAACACCACTTGATAATTACCGGCAGGTGTGTTTGATATGTGTAGCAACTGAAATCTGCAGGAGGGTAGATCTCCAAGAACAGGACTGAGCACCCCTGCATTAGGGTATATGCTGAAGCATGCTAATAGGACTTTTAATTTGCCAGTAACCTGGGTTAAGCACTTTCAGCGAACTGTATGCAATGCAAAAACCGGCGCGTTTAAGGTCTGTTTTCTTTAAAAATCAGCGATTTCCACTGGCTGAGTGATATCCGATATAAAGTGGGTCTCAGACTGTACAAGAAGCACTGCATTAAATTACATTTCCCCCACCATGTCTTTATAATAGAGAATTTATTTTACCACAGTATATTCAATGGAGCTTCTGCGCTAGCCTGCCGATTCTGACGGGCGCGTGCGAGTAAAAGGCGATTTGTCTCGTTTTACGCTTGAGCAACTAAATGAATGCCAAAGTTTATTTAAAGGTTCAGGACACCCTGGAGAACTTTTTTTTTATATTAACAGATGTGTGTGTGTGTTGAGCATCAGTTAAGACAATGTTAGCACCTGTCAGCTTTAATTGTGGGGAAAACTGGATAATTTTGAGCTTTTGTCAGCTAATTTCAGCTTCCGGGTTTAAAATGATTTTTGGGGCGGGATCAAAATCAGCGACGTAGCACAGTACTGCAAGTGCAATGATGACGCGTCGGTTTCTCATTATTATTCATAGCGGAGTTTTCGTAACCTATGAGAAGAGCCGGCTGCTTAATTATTCATGAGAGCACGTGCTTTCCGAAGGCGAGACAGACCTGCCAGTTTCAAGCAAGCTGTGAGACACGGAGTGACGGACCCACGGCACGCAGTAGCCGTTTATGAAGGCTCGTATGTGTTTGTTTCCATGATCCACGGGGTTTGTTGCATGTTTTTAACCCGCGATCTTGTCAGGGCCGATCATACAGCAAGGCTGTGTGTGTGCTTCTAGCATTTTTGTCAGGAGAGCAGCACGAGAATTAGAGAATGGCGGACGCTGTCTTTTATCAGGAGTTCGTTCACATTCAGACACATCGCCGTGCTGCTGTGTTTGCCAGATTACCAGCAGGGCTAATGGTTAAAATAGGCAGGTCAGATCTATAATAGACCCGGGGATCGAGGGAGAATCCTCATTTATAGTGTTTACATGAACACACTTATCTTTATAATGATATAAATTATGGTTATGTGTATATAAAATTACGAATAACAAATGTAGCAGGGCATTTTAACTCTGTGAACTATAAACTCTTGCTTCTCACGGTTTGTCTCATTTTGTGAGCTAACTGTCAAACGCAGTTGTTCTCTCCCCTGCTGGCCACGCCCACTCCTGCCCGATGCTCGCGGAGCTCCACGCCCATTAATCGTGCATCTTTTGAAAAAATTCTGAAGTAGACTTTAACTGAAAGTGGGGGGTGTCATGGTCCTTTAACTGAATGTATTTTAATGACATCCCAGTTGCAAGCGAAAACCTGTGGACTATTTTCTAAGATGACTCCAATAGCTGAGGGCATCACAAAAGTGCCTAACATATATATATGTTCAAAACAAGTACAAGTAGACCTACATTACTCTGCTCACCGTGTGGCAAAGGCCAAGAAAGCCCACACAAAAGCAGAACGGCAAATAACTGGTGATTTTTATAAAATGGTTATGATTATTTTAATAATTTTACTTCAGTTTGCTGGTTTCTGTTCAGTTCAACCAGATCAGTGTTAAATGTTTTTTAAACAGTTCAGTTTAGTTAATAGCCCCTTTCACACATACAGACCTTTCCGGAAAATTGCCGGCAATTTTCCGGAAAGGTTGTATGTGTGAACAGGTCCTTTTTGAAAATACCGGTAAATTCGTTCTGGCTATTTTCCGGAAAGAGAAGTTGTAACATTACCGGCAATTTGCCGGAATGCTGCGCTGTGTGAATGCAGAAGGAAGATTCCCGTAATAAGCGCGTGCACGTCTAGAACGTGCTGACGTGAGACGTCTGCTTTAGCCAATCACAACAGTCAGACGCATTTACGTCCGCGCGGTTTGTGAGAATAAAAGCCTTTGAATATTTTTCCAGACACATTTAGCTGCTAGATGTTAGTCAGATCACGTTTATATGTTCTTCTTAATGCCACCTGTGTAAATAATCATCGATGAGATGCTTATGATAAGCCGTTGTTTGTTTACCTTCAAGCTTTGCGTGTGCCTGTGAAACAGCCTGTGAGCGCCTGCACACGCACATATTATGAACATCTCGACATGAGAAAGTGATCCTGCGAAAGTTGTTCACAATATTGATCATCCACAGAGTCTGTAATTTAGTCAAATGTTTACAAATACAAGCGCAGCCGTTTAAAGCTCATTTGTGGTGAATGATGTCAGAATCTACCGGTATTTTGGAATGGATGTGTGAATGCTCTTTTCCGGAAAATTTCCGTAACGTCCTCGCCTGTGTGAAAAGCGCTTTTTTGAATATACCGGTAAAGTCGTACCAGAAATTTTCCAGATATTTACCGGTATCACTGTGTGAAAGGGGCTATTGGTAACTTAACTTTTCCTTACCCTAACCAGTGTTTACAGTATTTGACATTTTTACGCTGTTATATTTCTATAATTTGATACATTTTGTTAAATGACAGCAGTAAAATATTGTTTATTTGTACGTCTTGGTAATTTTCTTATAATTTATCTGTCACTAGTTGTGTATATTAACAATTAAATACAAATGAATTATAATTCCTAAAATTATATTAGAATTCCTAAAAATTTGGGTCGCGGCTTGATGACCATGTGAAAATGTGGGTCCCATGGCCAAACCAGTTGAGAACTCCTGCTGTATATCATTTGTAGGGTTTTATATGAGTAGAAGAAGCTAAACAAAATCTCTTTTGGGACTTTTTGCTTGCTGCAACTGATTGTGGATATGTCTGTAGAGCATCATGGGAAATGTAGTGCGATTCTAAAATGCTGTTTCCCTATGGGGATAATTAATGCTTTGTTTTTTTATTTATGGAACTTGACTGTTGTTATTGTACACAAAACACAGTCTGAAATTGTCTGTATCCAGGGAAATGAAAGTGTTTTCCCAGGATGCTACTGTTTTTTATTACTGCAGCGGCAACTTCTCAGCTCAGATTGTGTTATGAATCTGTCACTACAAGCTGTTATTGAAGGATGAGCAATTAAAACTATAATAGCACTGACAGAAACTCTACTGAATCATGCTGCTGTCTATTTCACAAGTGAGGGGGTCATTTATATAAAGAGGAAAAGTATTATACAGCTTTATTTATTCCCTCATTCAGTCAAATTAATTCTGTTTATATACAGTTGAAGTCAGAATTATTAGCCCCCTAACTTATTAGATTGCTTGTTTATTTTTTCCCCAATTTCTATTTAATGTAGAGCAGATTTCTTCAACCCATTTCTAAACATAATAGTTTTAATAACTCATCTCTAATAACTGATTTATTTTATCTTTGCCATGATGACAGTAAATAATATTTTACTAGATATTTTTCAAGACACTTCTATACAGCTTAAAGTGACATTTAAAGGCTTAACTAGGTTAATTACGGTAGCTTGGCGTGTTCGGGTAATTAGGCAAGTTATTCTATAACGATGGTTTGTTCTGTAGACTATCAAGAAAAAATATAGCTTAAAAGGGCTAATAATTTTGTCACTAAAATGGTGTTTAAAAAAATGTAAAACTGCTTTTATTGTAGCCGAAATAAAACAAGTAAGACTTTCTCCAGAAGAAAAAATATTATCAGACATACTGTGAAAATTCCCTTGCTCTGTTCAACATCATTTAGAAAATATTTTAAAAAGAAGAAAAAATTTCGAAGGGGGCTAATAATTCTGACTTCAACTGTATATATATCTTTTAGCACCGCTAATAAAAGACACCCACTGTCAAGTATCATAAAAACAGTAGCTTATCCCGTATGTCAAAAACATCTTGCCAGGCATATTTAGAACATGATTGATTTGATGATGTATTAAGAGGTGGCACGATGGCTCAGTGGTTAGCACTGTGGCCTCACAGCAAGAAGGTCGCTGGTTCGAGCCTCGGCTGGGTCAGTTGGCTTTTCTGAGTGGAGTTTGCATGTTAAAATAGTGGATTAAGACAAAGAGTAAAAAATAATTTTGAAAATGTTTTAATTTATATTTAATTAGGAATATTTAATAGTTTTTTATATTATATTTGATTGCATGTTTTGCATGTAATACTTCTATTTTAGTTGCATTTTAATGAGCCAAAATAGACTGGTAGGAGATGAAAACGTTATTACATTGTTTTTGGATAAATAAAAAAATCACTGCACAAATATATCAATATATATATATATATATATATATATATAGATCCAATATATACATCAAATTCAATTAAAACCTTGCGTGTGACGTTTTGGTACCTGGTTGAGCCGTTTCCACAGGTTGAGCACAGGTGAGAGTGCACTAGACCAGATCTCTCTGTCGAACTTAGATCCTGCTGCGACAGGCCTACTCAGAATCCTCAGCTGAGAGATCACCTGCACACACACACACACACACACACACACACACACACACACACACACACACACACACACACACACACACACACACACACACACACACACACACACACACACACACACACACACACACACACACACACACACACACACAGATATTCTCACTGTGCAACGATGCTCCATCTCTCTGTGATTGTGGAAACGCTGCAGTGGGCGATTCTTACTCATGATAAATTGGTCTCATTACAAAAGCTTACAACAAACAAACACACACACACACACACACACACACACACAGACACACAGACACAGACACACACACAGACACACACACAAACACAGTCTCTACAGCAGTGTGTGTGTGTGTGTGGCTAACATCAGTCTAAACCTGACAGTGACAAATAGGAGTGCGATGTAACATCTGAACTCAAAGAGAATGTGTGTGTGTGTGTGTGTGTGTGTGTGTGTGTGAGCGACATTGAGCTGAATGAGGGTGATTTGCATATTTCATTCAGTAAAACAGGATGTTCAGGTAGACATGCTGAAATCCTTAGCAACCACATAGCAATGCCCTGGCAACCACCATCATTATACTTTTTATTTGCATGCTGGACTGTGATTGGGTGTCTTTTTAGTGTGTTTTGCATAATCAGCAGCATCTAAAAAGGTCATGGACTGAGAAATCTACTTTTACTTACTAAGATCATCGTACAGAAGGTTATCTTGTACATTTCAGAGGGGAAATCTTATTTATTATTGAAATAAATGTTTGTTTTGACAGCAGGCCCAGAAAACAGCAGATCCTGGAATGTGTCAATCTATGATGTCATATGTAGGATAAACCCCGCCCCCACTGAAGAATATCAATGGCAAATTCTGGAGCTCCACCCACTAATTTGCACAAGACATGGTGGGAGAATGAATCAAAATCTATTAGACTACTATACATCATTTTATTCATTAGTAACTAATGATAAGATCATTAAAGGGGTGTTCCAGAGTGTATTTTTAAAGCTTGGTTGTGTTTATAAGATGCAAAGCAATGTGTGTTCATGCTGTACTGGTAGAAAATCAGTGTAATACAGTGTAAAACGTCTGCAGCGAAGAATAAATTATTAAATTAAACTATAAACTACGTTTAATCACACATTAGATGTTTAATTCCCCAATTTAAAAATAAATAAATACATAAATAAAAAAATTGTTATAAATGTCCATACAATCATATGTTGGAAAGTAAACTAAAATGTTTTGTGTGTAAGGTTATGGGTGTGAAAGTAAAAGTCCTCCAGGAGAAATGTGGAGAGATGCATGCATGTGTGAATGTAGTTTGTCTGTCAGCTCATTATATTCTCCACCCCACAGGAAAGTACAACAATCACACACACCTTTGATGTGGAGGAATGTCCTGCTCAGCACAATGTTCTCAAAACACCTCTGACCCCTCCTGACCTCCTTCACTTACACACACGTACATGCACAGACACACAGACACACGCACACACACACACACATACATACACTTGTGCATGTACTCACACACAAACTCACCCAAACTCAAATACATGTGCGCATGTACACACACAAACTCATTGACACACACACACACAAACGCAAACTCACTGGTTTAGATACACACACACAAACTCAAACACACACATGCAAACTCACACACACATGCACCCACACACATACAAACTCAAACACACATGTGCACACACAAACTCATTGACACACACACACACACACACAAACACAAACTCACTTGTTTAGATACACACACACAAACTCAAACACACACATGCAAACTCACACACACATGCACCCACACACATACAAACTCAAACACACATGTGCACACAAACTCATTGACACACACACACACAAACGCAAACTCACTCGTTTAGATACACACATACAAACTCAAACACACACATGCAAACTCACACACACATGCACCCACACACATACAAACTTAAACACACATCTGCACACACAAACTCATTGACACACACACATACAAACGCAAACTCACTCGTTTAGATACACACACACAAACTCAAACACACACATGCAAACTCACACACAGATGCACCCACACACATACAAACTCAAACACACATCTGCACACACAAACTCACACACTCACATACAAACATTCACAAAGTCATTTAAACACACACATATGCAAACTCACACAAATAAACACATACAAACTCACACACACACACACACACACTCTCAAACAAACAAACTTACTCAAAGACACTCACAGTGCATGCACACACAAACTCACACTCATGTACACACACACAGACACTTACATGTACGCGCACACACACACACACACAAACACTTAAATGTATGCGCACACACACAAACTCACACACATGATCATGTACACACACACAAACACTTACATGTACGCGCACACACACAAACTCACACACATGTACACACGCACAAACTCACTCACAGACATTTACATGTACGCGCATACACACAAACACACACACACACACACACACACACACACACACACACACACACACACACACACACACACACACACACACACACCTGAGAACTGATGATCCTCTGTGAAGAGCGCTCGATGTTTGCAGGCAGGCCGAAGAAACTGGGTCTGTCGTCCTCGGGAAGAGCGTCCACCACCACACGATAATCCTGCACACACACAAACCACCGCACAATGCATTATGGGTAATATCAGTAATTCATCATTCCCACCATAGTATAACTAATATGAAACATTACAGTCCACAATATATGGAAAAATATCGTTATGGTGTGGTATTTTTTAGGGATGTACTGACATGAAAATTCTGTCCTGAAAATTTTGAATGCACTTTGACATTCTCCAATTGTTTATGTCATCAGAGGGGGAAAGCCCCGCCCAATAGTGACCATCTCTCCCTCATTACATAAACAGCCCTGAGTGAGAAGCAGCTGCCTGCTGTTAGTTTTGCATCTGCCACTATGCTGACACATAGGCATCTGTAGCTCCGCCCTCTATTAAAAAGAGCACAATCAAATTTGCATTTAAAGCGACAGTCACCATAACAGCACAGTTAGGATCAAAGCCTAAAAGGGTCAGCTTCAGAGAGATATATATCATTATTTGTGTGCTATTCTGAGCTGAATCTTCACACTTTAGGGAGATTAGAGACTTCTTGTAAAAGTGGACATAATAGATCTCCTTTTTAATTGTGTGAGAGGGATTGTTCCTTGCTCTAAGTGTTTTATCGTTTAAAAAAATTGTTCTAAAGGTGATTCCAACAATGTATTTACTCAACAACTTTATAGTTCATTGATATATAGGTACTGTGCAAAAGTACTAAGCACTAAGCCAGCTTTGTTGGTCTAATGCCTAGTTCAGACTGCGTGATTTTAGCCCTGATTTTGGCTCGCCGACAGGTTTTGAGAAATCACCGACAAATGCCTGAAATCACAGGCAAATCGCTGCTCGTGCACGTGAGTGACAATCACACAGTATGAACGATCAAAGACGCGATCTGAGAGAATCACAGATGAGTCGCCGATGCCTGTGAGATATTTGGCGTGCTGAATATCTGGAGCTGTCGGCGATTCAAATCATGCCGTGTGAATTGAGTTTTGACTGAAAATAACATCAGCCATCGCCTACAGCCAATGAGAGAGCAGCTTTCACTTGTGTGTGCGTGTGTGTATACCTGCTGCAGGCCAGCGGGAGGCTGGGGGGGGGAGTTAAAAGCGCTCTTTTTTGGTTTATTTGAACCCACGAAATGGAGGAAAACTAGTGGAGGTTTGACAGGACTCAGGAGCAACCGTGTCTGTTTGACGTTTCATACAGAAAGAAATTTGTTATCAACTTAAGTTGAGGAGAAATGGCTAATTCCCTTTAAACCCAGGTGAGCAAACATGTACATGTTCTACCCCATTAAAGGCTTCTTCCTCATTATGTAGTTAATAACAAAAGATATACTACATGTTTTTGGCTGTGAGACGTAGTTTGGATAAAGTTGTCGGCGATTCTCCCTATAGTAAAGTCATGCAATGTGAATGTCCATGTCGCCGATCCATCTTACAGTGCAAACAAAGCAGCGACGAAACGCTAGCCCAGATAGTCATGCAGTGTGAAAACATCTGACACACGACTAGTTTGAAAATCATGCAGTCTGAACTCGGCATAAGACGTTGGCACAATTTATAATCAATCAGTCTCTTTATTAAAAACAAACAGAAAATATAGGAAATCAACAACAACAACAGCCCTACACTTCCTCTTCAAGCAAAAGTCTATGTTTAACGTGGCTTCCATTGCCAACTGTTTTGTTCTAATTGTCCTGACATTGTCTGAAATGATGTGCTGTGTAATGACATCAGGCTTTCTTTAGCACTTTCCAGAAATCTTCTTAAGGTTTAGAGTGCTAATCTTTCTTTTTCTGTCTAGGCGATCTTATACAGACTCTATAATATTCAGGTATGGACTCTGTGGAGGCCATTTCATGACTGTCCAGCAATTAACAGCAATTTTCCGGAAAGGTCTGTATGTGTGAACAGGCCCTTTATGAAAATACCAATAAATTACTTCTGGAAAGAGAAGTTGTAAGATTAGCGGTAATTTGCCGGAATGCTGCTCTGTGTAAACGCAGAAGGAAAATCGCCTGAAAGAGCGTATTCACATCTAGAACGCGCTGACGTGAGACGTTTACTCCAGCCAATCAGAACAGTCAGACGCATTCACATCTGCACCATTTATGAAAATAAAAGCCTCTGAATATCTGTCCAGACGTTTCTGTGATCCTTCTTAATGCCAGCTGTGGACAAATTATCGATAAGATGCTCATGATAAAGAGCTGTTTGTTTACCTTCAAGCTCTGCTTCAGTTGCTTGACACGCGTGCACGTGAAGGAGTGACAGCGCACACACACATATTATGTACATCTCGACATGTGAAAGTGTTCCTCCATTTATTTTCATCGAAGTTCACCACACTTATCCAGCCACAGAATTTGTAATGTAGTCAAATGTGTAAACATCTGCCTTTGGATGTCTCTTGGACATGCTAAAACTTTGAATAAAAGTGAAACCATTTACATTTAGATCCCTTTTATCCAAAGCGACTTACAAATGAGGACAAGGAAGCAATTTACACAACTATAAGAGCAACAAAGAATAAGTGCTAAACTGTAAGAAGCAAAAACATTAGTAATTTTTTTTGTAATACAGTTAGTGGTGGAGCCAGAGAGTCAATTGCCGATTAGGAAGGAAAGTGGAGACTAAATAGTTGAGTTTTTAGTAGTTTCTTGAAGACAGCGAGTGACTCTGCCGTTCTGATGCAGTTAGGGAGTTCTTTCCACCAACTGGGCAGATTGAATGCGAGAGTTCTGGAAAGTGATTTCTTACCTCTTTGGGATGAAACCACGAGGCGACGTTCATTCACAGAACGCAAGTTTCTGGAGGGCACATAGATCTGCAGAAGTGAGAGCAGATAAGAAGGAGCAAAGCCAATAGTTGCTTTGTAAGCAAACATCAGAGCTTTGAATTTGAAGCGAGCAGCAACTGGCAGCCAGTGCAAACGGATGAGCAGCGGAGTGACATGTGCTCTTTTAGGTTCATTAAAGACCACTCGTGCTGCTGCGTTCTGGAGCAGATGAAGAGGTTTGATAGAGTTAGCTGGAAGCCCGGCTAGTAGAGAATTGCAATAGTCCAGTCTGGAGAGAACAAGAGCTTGAACAAGGAGTTGAGCTGCATGTTCAGATAGGAAGGGTCGGATCTTACTGATGTTATAGAGTGTGAATCTGCAAGATCAAACAGTTCAAGAAATGTGGTCAGAGAAGTTTAGTTGGTCATCAATCGGTACTCCAAGACTTTTCATCATTTTGGATGCAGTAATGGTTGCCCCATCCATCTGGATTGAAAAGTTATGATGTAGAGTCGGGTTGGCAGAAACTTCGGTCCCACTTTATATTAAGTGTCCTTAACTACTATGTACTTACATTAAAAAATATATACAATGTACTTAATGTGTTTATAATGTATTTGAGAACACTTGTGGTGCTCTTGAGTTGGGATAGAGGTTGGGCTATGAACAGGTTTGGTGGCATGGGTAGGTTTGAGGGTGGGTTAAGGTGTAAGAGATGGTCAACAGTGTATTTACAAATGTAATTACAAAAGTTACTTACAGATGTAATTACATACATGTATTAAATCAAGCATAAGTACACAGTAAATACATGTATTTACACAATAAGTACATTGTAACAAACTATTAATTCCTGTGTAAGTACATATTAGTCAAGGCCACTTAATATGAAGTGGAACCGAAACTTCAAGCATTTCCGTGAGGTTAAGTTGAAGATGATGATGAAACCATCAACAAAAGCCCGACCCCTTCTATGTTTACAAAAAGCGCAGCCATTTAGAGCTCATTTCTGGTTAATGATGTGAGAATTTACCGGTGTTGTGGAATGGATGTGTGAATGGTCTTTTCCGGAAAAATTCCGTAACGTCCTCGCCTGTGTGAACAGTGCTTTTTTGAACTTACCGGTAAATTCATTCCGGTAATATTTACCAGTATCAATGTTTGAAAGGGGCTAATGTTTTCTTTCTTAAAAATAGTATTTCACTGCAATTAGCGGATCATTATCAAGCTGAAAATGAAAACTATTACCACTTAAGTCTTTTCCAGACAGAATGACACAATGGATTGAACAGTACTTTTCAACATTCACAATCCCATCAATTCAGACAGTATCACTCACAACAATGCAGTTCAAACCAGGACAAACAACCTTCCTCCAACACCGTCTTTGGACTTTGAGCTTACCGCTATACTGCAGGAGTTGGGTAGGTGAATCTGAGCAGGGAAGGCATGTGTTTTCTTGCGTGACTGTGACAGGAGCTGAGCATTGAAGAACTGCTGCAGGTACGAGCGCAGCACAAGCAGGTCACACACGTTATCAATGCGGCCGCCGTAGATGTTCTCCAGGAGACCGTCCACAAAGTCCCACTGAAACGCCTTCCCGCCTGACACAAACACACACAAGGAAAATGAGGAAAATACACCAAACATGTGCAAAGATCAAGAGACCAAGCACTAGCTAGTAAAGTTTACTGAATCAGAATTTGAGCAGGCATTAAAAAGACATAGCGCTGTTAGCCATACGTTTATCTTAGCATGAAGTGCTAATAAAGAATTCTCACAATTTAGTAGTGGCTGCGTGTTATGAAGAAATTATTAGCATTTATGAAGTATGATCTTATTCTTCATCCCTAATCCCAACTACTACCTTAATATATATTATTAACCAGCAAATTAGGAGATTATTGAGCTAAAAGTCTCAGCTCATAGTTTATTATTAGCAAGAATTTTACATTAAACTGTAAACAAAAGGTTGTTAGAATGGGATAAAGCATTAGCATAATTTCCAAAAGATTATTGTTGGATGAACTATTATTTTTTTAGCACATGGTTAACTTTTAAGTTGACCACGTTTTAGCATGTTTCTAGCACGCTAACATGGTGGCATAATATGCATGTTTATGTTTTAAAGCTATGGTTATGAATTGCATGTTGCAAAATTATTTACTATACCCACATTTAGGTTGTTGACAGTACTTATAACATCTTAGCACAATGCTAGTAAGCATTAGCATATTGCACAATGCTAACATGGATTAACATCAAAGCCTATTAAAGGAAAGCCTGAAATCATCAGCCTAAAATCATAACAGCTAATTAGGCTAACGCTCCCTCTATGGAAGTAAGCAGGAACATTTTAGCATGTTGCTACCATAAAAGAACATTTTGCTAACATGCCTCTGAATCTAAGATGTGTTAAAGCATTAATTATGAAGTTCATGTTTCAAAATTAGCATATGCATGTTCAAGTTGTTGACAGCAGTTTTAACATCTTAGCACAATCCTGGTTTTCATTAGCATAATGTTAGCATGTTCTAGTACAGTGCCTACATGAATTAACATTTGTCTATTGAAGACAAGTCTGAAAGCTAATTCATGCTAACTTTGCCTCTAGTATGCAGAAATGAGTCAAAAAGCCACCATTTGATTGGCTAAGACATGATTCAGGTGACCAAGTTAGCGTTACGGGTTTTCCAATGGTTAGTAATGCAGTTATTTTCCTCTAAAATAATAAAATCTCTGTTAACATGTTACTGACATAATTATTTAAATATTAATATGCTTTGAAAATAATTTAGCAAATGTAAGACCCTTTTGAACTGTTACGTTTTATTTTGTTATTATATATAAGACTTTTTACGTTTAATATTCAGATACACACAGTAAACAAAAATGCTACAAACAATTCCTTCATGTAGTCTCAACACAAATCAAGTTACCTGTTTTGACAAATTTAAGTAGATCGAACATGAAATAATTAAGTTGTGCCCCCCAAAAATATAAGAAAATGTGTAAATTCAGCTCATTTTAAAGAAGTAGTTTGGACAAGAAGCAAAAATAATGGTTTGAGTGCACCAGAGGTGGCGTTAGACTTTCTCATTGTCCGACATTTTGACGGAGAGGGTTGTAAAAATTCAGTCATAACCTATTATTGACCATCAATTAACTTGCATATTTTCTAATCTCTTTTTTCAATCATATTTTAATAATAAACTTGTACGACGAGCATATTGGCTAAATTATTCATTTATTTAGGCTATTTGACAAATGAACAAAAATATCTGCCTTAACTCATATCTTCCTCCTGCGTCGACCTGAACTGGGCGCTTGCCTGTGCGTAATCAAACGCATCAAGGGAGACTGATGCAGAGGCAATTGTCATCAAATTCTGTGTCTTTGCCTCGGAAAGTCGACTTCTGGTGACAGTTTTAAATTTGTTCTGGAGGCTGAAGCCGCGTTCTGCTGCCACACTGGAGACCGGAATTACTTGCGCCACTTCAGCCAGCGCTTTGTAGTTAGGAAACATTTCTCCTAAGGAAGTGTTTAGAAGTTTGCTGGATTCTCCGAATGTGGGATTTCCCGATCCTGCAAGAACTCGTTTCATCTGGAATAAATACTGCAGCATGCACTCCTTCTGCACCAGGGGCGCGGCTGCACTCCTCTATGTTCGGTAGTGCTCACAACACACTCCAAAGCACCTGACTAACTTGCTGCCGCTTGGTTGACCCGGCCGTAACAGCTGTCGGCGACTGAGGACTTTTGTTTGTTCTTCATTGTCCACTGCATCAATTCCTCTTTTTTCACCTTCATTATTAATATCACATCTATTTGGCCGTTTAAAGAAACTTCTCACACTCAGCTGTCGTGAGATTTTTGCAACTGTACGCAGTGGTGACAAAGAGGAGACAAAACAAGGACAATCGCCATCTGCTGGACAGGATTCGCAATTACAGTTAGCTACAAATTACAATAGATCACACTCAGCATAATCCGTCAAAATGACGGATCACCTTCAGATTTATCTGTCACTGAGACGTCAATGACGGAAAATATTCGGTTAACGCGACCTCTGGAGTGCACACACACATCAATGTACAACACGAACAGATAATACACACCTTCAAACAGACGGTCAATGATCTCGAAGCCAGCTCTCAGATCTGACAGAGAAAACTCATAGAACTTTGTCCAACCCTGTGAAAAATACATAAACACATCATCATCATCATCATCATCATCACAATCGGTTCATATATTCAGCTTGCGCAACAGCAGCTCACTCTCGAAATGTCTGAATCATGATTAAATATGAAGTGATTTTTCAAAAGCCAGACGTGAATTTCCATGGACACAGTGAACTCATTCATCTTTTCTTTGCTCCCGTTTTTTTTCACAAGCAGACATTATTTCAGCTAGGCAAATGTTTGAAAGAAAACCTTTTCATAGGAGGAAAAGCTGCTGATGTAAAAGCACTGCTCTGCTGCTTCAGCAGCAATTTTACACAATAATCCCCATCACCAATTCATTCATTTTTTCTTTGGCTTAGTCTCGATTTCAGAGGTGGCCACAGTGGATAGATCCACTAACTATTCCAGCATATGTTTTGCTTCGTCAAATCAGCCACAGACCACAATCCTCATGTAATCATATCATAATCATTTGTAGTCAAAACAACCAGCTGTGACAAAACCGTACGTGAATTCATCTTGAGTATTATAATATACATACTATTTAGATTCCAGCAGCCACAAAGTAATAATCATTTATTCCTTTTCCTTCGGCTTAGTCTCTGATTTATCAGGGGCGCCACATCGGAATGAACCACCAATTATTCCAGCATAAGTTTTACGCAGTGGATGCCCTTCCAGCTGCAACCTAATACTGGGAAACACCTAAACACTCTCACATTCAAACACACTACGGCCAGTTTAGTTAATCAATTACTCTGTAGCGCATGAGTTTGGACTGTGGGGGAAACCGGAGCACCTGGAAGAAACCCACGCCAACACGGGGAGAACATGCAAACTCGACACAGAAACGCCAATTGACCCAGCTGAGACTGGAACCAGTGACTATCAGATTTTTCTGATTGATCTGCCTCAGCCTTCAAGCAGAGCTGTGTCAAAATGATTGAGATCAATCAAATCAGGCAGGTTTTGCTGTTCTAAGAGCTGCAGTATGTAAGCTTGACACCCAGTGGTTGAACTAGGTATTGCACCCCTGGATCAAAACACATTTTCACTCTGCTTCTTCTGTAACAATCCACGCAGGTGCAGATTGCCAGATTGACATGAGAGTGCCTGACTATCGAGCCTAAAGTCTGATTTAAGGCTGATTTAAACCGTTTTCTAACTAAAAGCAACTGGACGCAATACAAGGAATATTTTCCATATAAAAAGGAGTTTTTGTCCGAACCAACACCTGAAATTTATATTTTAGAAACGGCTTCGATTTCTCACAGCTGCACAACGACACCTCAGGTACACCTAATGTGCTTTAGTCAGTGTTAAACGCCATTTTACATGAGATTTGTTGTCATACTACTGAAAGCAGCAGATAGTTTACCTCTGATTTTGAAAATACTGTCTGAAATTGAACTGCAACACATAACAGAGCTTCAGCATCTACATTTAATCATGTTATTGAGGTTTAATATGGATACCTTTTACCAGGGATCACCAAACTTGTTCCTGGAGGGCCGGTGTCCTGCAGACTTTAACTCCAACCCTAATCAAACACACCTGAACAAACTAATCAAGATCTTAGGTATACTTGAAACACCCAGGCAGGTGTGTTGAGGCAAGTTGGAGCTAAACCCTGCAGGCACACCGGCCCTCCAGGACCGAGATTGGTGACCCCTGCTTTAAACCTATACCTATAAACCTTACAGTTTGCCTAGAGTGCAGTGAGTGCACTATTGTGTGCTTCTGAATGGCTGTGTTTACATTTCTGTCGTGTTTCGTCTGGTGTAAACAGCCTAACTGCTTATCACTGCAAATCTCATCACATGGCATGTTATTAGAACACGGGGTTACAATGTACCCTGTTTACCTAAAGTTTACACTCTTAATATTTATATTATTTACTAATTAATAACCACCTCATGTGGAACTCTGAATCTGCGTCTCATTTCAGAGTCTGCTACTGTCCACCGCAGGACGCATGCTTTGATAGCCTTCCTGACTGAATGAATGAAATACTCTGTTATCCTCCAAGGCAACCCGGGTGCTGAAATATAATTGGCTAAACTGGCAATGGGCGGGTTAAAAGAACCAAAACAAAGACAGCCGTTCCGGCACATAACTCACATTTTCAAAGCAGAATATCTGACTTCAGCAGTGTTTTTCAGATAAACTAGAATGTTCACTGAGCATGTTTCTGAATATCTGCAAAAATATTATGTTGTTATTATGCTTTAGAAGAGTCAAAAACTGACATACAACACCTTTAATGCTGAAAAAGACCAATGCCATGTTGAAGTGTTGAAGAAGCAAACATTTTATATGAGTTTTAGTAACTGTAAAATGATGATGTAGTAACGCACATCAAATTATGTGATTTTAAAATTAAAAACATTGTTTACATGACTCTTTCATTAAATATCTTCATTTAATTTAAATATTTCATTTAAATATTTAAACTGATTACTTTGCCAACCTAAAATTTCCTTCCCCAATTTATTTATTTTATGTATTTTATATATGTGTGGTGTGTGTGTTTGTATATATACACATAAAAGAAACAAAAAGTATATACATACACACACATGCATTTGTTATATGCTAATATCACAAAAACATGATAAAAATATTTACAATTAAAAATGAATCATTATCATTTTAAGGAAATACTTTTTTATAATTCTTTTTAACTCTCTTTTTTGATTGTCATTTAGTTAATTTTTTTTAGTAATTTAGTAATTATTGTTAATTTATAATTTATTAATGCCATCGTTTTTATATTTATGACAGATTTTTGAAACAATGAAAAAATGTGAGGATGCTTTTAATGAGATTTACACTACTTAACATAGTTTTTAATGTAATTTATTTACTTAATTAATTAATATATTATTTGCCCATTTTGTTACAGTAACAAATGTACTTTTACTAATTATAAACGCTTTCCTGAAGATTTTATATTAATAGTATAATTTATACATCTTTACTGTTGTTAATAATAATAAAAAACTAATAATAATAAGTTTAATAATAATAATTTACCAATAATAAGTTGTTTTCCAGAACTGGGTTGCCGCTGGAAGGGCATCCCCTGCGTAATACATATGCTGGAATAGTTGTTGGTTCATTCCGCTGTGGCGACCCCTGATAAATAATGGACTAAGCTGAAGGAAAATAATGAACGAATAATAATAAGTTTGATAATTTAATAATAACTAATAATAAAATCGTTTTTTCCATCAACGTTTATTAGATCCTGAGAGAGAGAGCGAGAGAGAGAGAGAGAGAGAGAGAGAAAGAGAGAGAGAGAGCGAGAGAGAGAGAGAGTTAATTAAATGGAGCTCTTCAAAGGCCTGACGTGAAGCACTTTAATTCAGAGACTGCATTAACCAGCCAAAACAAATGCAAAACTTCCAGAGGTCATCTGAGGAGGAGCGTTTCTGTCTGTTTGTGTGAAGATGTGTGTGTGTGTGTGCGTGTGTACCTGTGGAATATAGTTGCGTCTCTCTTGACACACGGCGTGAAACCAGGCCAGACAGAAAAGAGACTGAGCCCGAGCCAGAAGACCACCTTTACTGATCTGCTCCGCGCTCCACGACTCATATGTGCGCTTCAGGTTCTTCTTCAGCCCTGGAGGAGCCTGATAAAAACACAAATTATGATTCAATCCGATTCATGATTCACTCAATAGATTCGCTGTTGCAACTCAGAGAAAAATGCGAATGAAACTGGATTTTCGCAAACAAGATGTGCGAATAAACCTGCGTTTCTATCCAATGAGTCAAAGCGAACAAAAAAGTCACTTCCTGACTAACTAGCGGCAAATATCAACAGTAAAAACTGATTTTACTGCGGTAGAAGAAGCTGCGTCAATATTTTGTTCATCTAATAAATGACTTGCGCCTCATAAGGCAATCCTGACACGCAGTGAACGCGCGGTGGCGTTTGAAGGTGTCAGACGCGGAGCACAGACACTCTTGAATCTGGAGGTCATTAATAATATAATAACACTAATACTGATTTAGAATGACCCAAATTACATATCAAATATTTTATAATGTGCTCAGCCTGCTGGTTTATCCAAACACACACATTTTTATCATCACATTTGTATCATCACTTATAACAGAATCTCAAGAATTTTTTTACTGCGCATGCTGAAATTTATGCAGTAAAAGTGTTTCCATCGCAGTTTATGCGCATCTTTTTTATAGAATAAAAAGTTTATCCTACTCAGTTATGCGCATACGTTTTTTACGCGCATTTTTAAAATTTATGCGCATCTTAGCATTTCCATCAACAGATTTTTATGCGCATATCCAAAATGCGCATAAAAATAGGTGGATGGAAACATAGCTATTGTCATGTTCAAGAAACCAGCCTGAGATGATTCACGCTTTATGACATGACGCGGTATCCTGCTGGAAGTAGCCATCAGAAGATGGAGACACTGTGCTCATAAAGAGATGGACATGGTCAACAATACTCAGGTAGGCTGTGGCGTTGACACAATGATTAATTAATGGGCCCAAAGTGTCCCAAGAAAATCTCCCCCACACCATTACACCACCATAACAAGCCTGAATACTGATACGCTGGTACAAGGCAGGATGGATCCATGCTTTCATGTTGTTGAAGCCCAATTCTGACCCCACCATCCGAATGTGGCAGCAGAAATGGAGACTCATCAGAGCAGGCAACGTTTCTCCAATCTTCTATTGTCCAGTTTTGGTGAGCCTGTGTGAATTGTAGCCTCAGTTTCCTGTTCTTAGCTGACAGGAGTGTCACCCGTTGTGGTCTTCTGCTGCTGTAGCCCATCCGCCTCAAGGTTGGACGTGTTGTGTGTTCAGAGATGCTCTTCTGCAGAGCTCGGTTATAACGAGTGCTTATTTGAGTTACTGTTGCCTTTCTATCAGCTGGAACCAGTCTGGCCATTCTCCTCTGACCTCTGACAGCATCAAGGCATTTGCATTTCCTCTTGTTCAGACCATTCTCTGTAAACCCTAGAGATGGTTGTGCGTGAAAATCCCAGTATATCAGCAGTTTCTGAAATACTCAGACCAGCCTGTCTGGCATCAACAACCATGCCACGTTCAAAGTCACTTAAATCCCCTTTCTTCCCCATTGTGATGCTCACTTTGAACTGCAGCAGATCGTCAGATTATACGAACAATTAGTCATAACAGCATGTGTTTTTAGTTCATTCATTTTCTTTTCAGCTTAGTCCCTTTATCAATTTGGGGTCGCCACAGTGGAATGAACCGCCAACTATTCCTGCATATGTTTTACACAGTGGATGCCCTTCCTGCTGTAACCCAGTGCTGGTGTAATCCCGCCAGTCCTACACCACCACCCAACCCGCTCTAAGCTGGTATCTGCGTCTTGTCTACATGCCTAAATGCATTGAGCTGCTGCCATCTGATTGGCTGATTAGAAATTTTTGTTAACAAGCGGTTGGACAAGTGAACCTAATAAGTTGGCGAGTTTATATGAGGTAAATAATAAAAAACAATACAATGCACATTAAAATGTGTTACAGCATATCGTAAAACATTATCTGTTTAGTATCAATTTATTTTTAGATCTATGTAAAACTTATTTAGATAATGCTTACACAGCACTAATAATGTGAGAGCATGTGAATCTCCAAGAAGTAAAGACAACTAACCTACATTCAGTGCTTAATTAGTAAATTACGAGGTCCTGAAACAGATCAGGGTTACAGATCCAGGCATGTTAGAAATGAAGAGAGAGGTGCGGAAGAAAGTAAAGAGCTGGGCGGGCTGGGGCGAGGCAGTGGTGCGTGTAAGGTGGGGGATCGGTAAAATGAGGTGCCGGATTAGATTTCAGAGGTCCCGGATCTGGATCCACAAATTAAGCCCTGCCTACATATAAGTAAGTATACAGATATTTGCTAAACTAATTTCAATGACTTTTTTCAAAACTTTGTGGGTTTTTCTGTTTTTCCAAAACTTTTCTAGACCTTGAAAAATTCCATGACTTTTTTCCAGGCGTTACATGACTGTCTGAACCCTGATCTAATCATTTGGATGGAGTGTTTGGATGGAGTGTTTTCTCAAAGAAACAATATTGCCGCCACATTAAGAACGAATGACAATAATGAAAATGATTAACCAACTGTTAATATTATGTAAAAAATATTGTTTTTAATTTAAACATTCTTCTTAATAGAACTGCAGGGGAATTATTAGATACAATTATAACCATACCTCCCCGGTTGATTGATCACATTAAAGTCTGCATGAACCAGAAGCTGACACAGTTTTGTTTTTTTGTTTTTTAGATTGTGACGCAGTTTCTACAGAAACAAAATATTGAATGAGAAAACAGTGGGTGTGGCTTGTTTTTTTTTTTTTTTCTACTCAAGCTGATTGGATGTAATAAAGTAAGCATTTCATTCAGGATGGTGGGGAAAGGGGTTTGGGGAGCGTTAGGCTCAGTCCCTATTCTACCCCTTAGCCTTTCTCTTCACGTGAATGCGCAAACCGAGGGGTAGGGGTGTCCCAGTTTTCTTCATCTTGAAGGCGAAGGGCTAAGGGGAAGGACCATACTCGAAACCAAAGGGGTAAGAAAATTTCCCAGAATACACCAGCCACAACGGCAGCATAGCTGCACATGGAGATCAGGAGATGCACAAATTAGTATTTTTTTGTCATTATTATGAATTTTTACAACAGACAATCACATGTTTTAATATATTCATAACCGTGTTCATGTTTTACCGTTATGCTTTAAAAAAAAAAAAAAAAAAAAACGCTAAATTTTGCTATATATAATCCCAAATCATAACTCCTGTACAGCAGTCCCACAACATTCTGACACTCGATGACACTGGAATCCCCTGTCAGAGTGGCTGGCAATAACCTTTTTACAGTGTCTGCCATAATGTTCATGTTGTTTTGGTGTGTTTACATCGATGAATATGGCCACTGTGTAAATACACAGTACTGTTACGATCTTATTGCCACATTATATCGTCACGATAACATGAAATATGCCTTCAGTGATTTCCTGAAAATAAATACCAGAAAATAACACAACTGGAATAACTACAGCAGTCGTGATCGTCTGATCTCATATAAAGCAAGAGATCATGATGACATATGATGATGTGTGCAGGTGTTTTAGTGGTGTCCCAATTCTTAGGGGGAAATTTTGAAGCCCTTCCCCTTCACACTCGGTTTCAAGGGCCAAGGGGAAGGGATACAAAAACAGAATTGGCATGAGGCCTTATTACAACCTAACAGACTCCTCCTCCTCACCGTTTCTGTTTGTTGTCAAAACTGACAGCTAAAGAGGAGTGGTTAAATATGTTAGCCCCGCCCAATACCTCACAATTTAACTAAACACAAACAGGAAGTGCATTTTCAGATTTTAATAAAGATTACAAGGGCAAAGCATTTTCTTTTCTTAATGCCTTGCATAGCTGAAACCAGCTCAAAATCACACTTAGCATAATATTATTTAATCACCGTTATCAAAAACAGCATGAAGCCTGCACACTGACCTCATAGGTGATCTTCAGGCTGGACTGGAGCAGTATGGGAGTGAATTTGGGATGCACTTCAGCAGTCAACCAGAGCCTGAATCCAGCTTTGGGTTTCATGCTGTTGAGCTCCTGCACACGCAAAACACATTAGAAATAACACACACATTACATCTCGTTACAACAAATTAAATCAATGAATGCAAAACCATCAAACCAATAACATTCGCTTCGCTGTTTGTTTTAGAGAAATTCATTCTCTCACAGCCTCGTCTGAACAACTCAAAGCTATTACAAATATGCAGTGCTATACAACTCACACACACACACATACACACACACACACACACATTCTGAGAAGAGCAGAGAAAATGAAAACAAAAAGCAATTAAAGTATCTGCAAGTAATCTTCCTCTCTCATAAAACACACACACACACACACACACACACACACACACACACGCAGGCACGCACACACACAACCTCACTCTAACTTTACAACAAGTCATTTCAGCTATAATTAATTACACAGCCAAGATAACAGTGAAGACAGACAGGCAGAGGAGAGACAGAACTTAAAGGGACAGTTCACCCACAATTGAGAACTCTGTCATGCTTTACTCGCCCCTTCACTTGTTCCAAACCGTTTTGACTTTATTTTCTCTGTTGAACACAAAATAAGATAATTTGAAGAATGTTGGAAACCGGTAACCATTGACTTCCACAATATTTGCTTTCCTACTATGGGAGTTAATGGTTACAGGTTTTCAGCATTCTTCAAAATATCTTCTTTTGTGTTCAACAGGAGAAACAAACTCATAAAGGGCTTATAACCACTCGAATCTCCATTTTTGGGTGAAGGATCCCTTTTATTAAAGATCTTTTGAATTCCCAACAATAGTTTAAATGACACTGAATGCTTAAATATATGCAAATATTTCAAATTGATTACTTCCCAAATGATATAAGACCTAGAAATCTGTTTCATTTCAGAGACAGACAGACGGACGGAGCGTTCTCACCTTCTCCAGCAGGGGGAGCCATGCTGTGACCAGGTGCAGGTTCTTTAGGCACAGCCAATCACCTGAGCGAACACACTCTCTGAGAGCCTGCAGAGCCACATCAGCCTGACCCTGACCCATCGCCACCTGCACAACACGCATTAAAAGAGGCAGACGAAATCAAATCAAATGGGAGGACGAGTTGGATACTGATATTGATGAGGAAACATGGGACGATATTTGGTCTAATGCTAAGACAATATGTACATGTAATATAAATGTACAAGAGAAAGACTCCATATCTCCCCTAACCGCAGACATCTATTTAAGCCTATGGGCTCTATCATACACCCGGCGCAATGTGGCGCAAGGCCACATTTTGGTAGTTTCAGCTTGGCGCAAGAGTGGTTTTGAGGCGTTGCGCTACGCTGTTTAAATAGCAAATGCATTAGCGCTCATTTGTGCGCCCATAGGCGTTCTGGTCTAAAAAGGAAGGCGTTCTGAGGCGGACCGCTGGCGCGTTGCTATTTTGAGAAACTATAATAGATTTTTCATTAGACCAAAACTAACCCGGTCTAAACTCCAGCGCAGAGTTGCGCCTCGCTTACACACTGCTTAATACACACAAGAGAGCAATAGGCAAATATCTTTACATATGAAAAAAAAATTAAAATTAAGGATATATATAGGATATAATAAGAATAGATATAGGATATAAATATAAAGGATTAAAATATTACAAAACATTTTATTTTCTCGCCTACATAAATATGAAAAATCACTGCTTTTATGTCTTCTTCATCTCGGGAGGCTTTTTCAGTTCATTCATAACAATTTGCTTTTGTATAATGTTATTATTATTAGCAGTATTATTTATTATATCCATATTTATATTTGTTTTATTAAAAACTGGCTTAGATTTGCCCACCTGTCAGGTTTTAGACCATATGGGGCACAGCATGCGTTTAGGATATAACTCAGGTTTTTGAGCACATTTTGTTATAATTTTTCATTTATTTGTTTGCAGGAAATTTGAACTGAATTTAGAAATAGTTTGTAAACGAATATTTGCGCTTAACAAACAAAAGTATTTATTTATAGGCTAATTGATGTCTGTGCGTAAAGGTTTCCCTATCCAAGAGCGAAAGTGAAAATAGATCCATTATATCTCATTCTCACGCAGTAGATGCTCTGTTTAACTGTTTTCTGTTAACTGTTTGCTTGTGAAATGCTCATTTTTTCCACTTAGACTTACTTTGTGTCCTGTAAATAGTGAATGCGCTCTTGGCGTGACGCAGCTGACTCTTAAAGGGAATGGGAGATGAGACTCTAATTGGTTTATTCTCAAAACACACCTATAACTCATTAAGAAAATAAACTCAACCCTTTTAGACCATGCGCCATGGCGCAAAGTGGATTTTCCCGTCCTTAAATTAGCAAAATCGCGTTCTGACACGCCCTGAAAGCATTGGTGCCCTGCGTTTTGCGCTCTGCGCATGGACCGTCAAAATAGAGCCCTATGTGTTTAAAATGTAAAACTGATGTGGGTACTTTAACGCATTGTATGTGGTCATGTAACCGACTGAAAGGTTTTGGTCTTTGGTGCTGAGGGAAATGGAAAAGATCTTTAACACGCCGTTTTGATTTTGATACCTAATTGGCACATTTTTTTTAATCAGCTAATAAGAAATTGTGTAATATATTAACCTTTGCCACCAGAAAAAAATATTTTACTTAACTGAATTAGTGACACATCTCCATCACTTAAATGTTGGCACAAGATATTTTGAGTTAATGTTTTACACAAAAACATGTTTTACACAAAAAATAGAATTTTTTATCAAAGTTTGGACTCTATATTTGGATTATTTGGAACCTGGGGTCTGTTCTTCGGACCTCGCTTAAATGATCTAAGGGTGCTTTCACATCTGTAGTTCGCTTCATTTGGTCTGGACCAAGCACAATAAATGATACATTGTTGCATTTTCTGCCGTCTTTGGGTCGTTTTCACACCACACTGCTGGCTTTGTTCCAAACCAGTTAAAATGAACTAAAATGCAGTCATCTGACAAAATCCACATCTCTCATTGGCCAGATGTTGTTGAACATATTTCCTAAACTGCTTATTGATTGGTCAGAATTCACGTGCGGGAAAATGCCAATGAACTCCCGCAGGTAAACAAAACCTTTTACTCTGGAGGGACGACTGCGCTGCTGATTGTATCCCTGCTTTAGACAAACTATACAATACAAAAATGAAGCGCAGCCGCGGCTGGAAAACAGTGTTTAATGCATCGCTCGTCACTTCAGGAGGAGCCGTGAATTAATTTAGCTAAACTGCGACATGGTCATCTTGCGGAAATATTACCAATGATCCATCAGGTAATGTTTTCCCCTCTCTCTCTCTCTCTGTTGGTAAAGCGCTGTCAACAAATATTTTTCCTCCATATCCCATAATGCACAGCGCATCGACCTACAGCAGCTGAATTAGTCTTAAACGCGCAGTACTTTTTTTTCGTTTGAAAGCGTACCGAGACCACCTCTTCAAGCAGGTCTCGGTACGCTTATTTGGTCCGCTTTTGGTCCGCACAAGTACGATTGCTGTATTCTCACCTGCCCAAACGAACCGCACCAAGAGGGAAAATGAACTCTAGTGCGATTCAATCCAACTAAATAAGGCAGGTGTGAAAGCACCTTAAGATGATTTGGCAGATCCTAAATCTGTTCATCTTGATAACCGATGTCTGGCTAATTAGGTTCTTCAAACAAGGAATGATCTATCAATCCTCTAAATGATGACGGCACAGCAATGACATCATCTGATTAATATTCAATTATCCATGTGAGAAAAATTACATCAAATTAGCAGTAAACGGTTTGTTAAATATGATACGCAATAACTTTCCACATAGGTTGTGAGCTGCAGGCTTTACACTTTCATTTGTCAAGAGTATTCATCATGTATTTCAATGCATAACAATATATTTAGTTCAACATTTAGAGAAGATTTTCTTTATTATAGTAGCCTAGGCCTACTCAAGTTTTTTTTTTTTCGGCGTAAGGAATAACTGTATAAATTAATTTTGCATCAAAAAAGCATTTTAATATCAGTTAAGGTGTCAATCACCGGTATATTAGTGATCAAAACACATGCATGACTGCATTAATTATTATCCTTTAAAAAAGTTGAATATTGTGCATGTACGCGTTTGCATCTAAAAAGTTTATATCTATAATATTTCTCTTTGAACCACCAGGTGTTAGTCTTTTACTTTTATTTTGAGTGAGGTTGCATTAGTTTTATGAATACATATATACTATTTACTCACGTACTTTCAAACTACAGATGATTAAACCATTATAAAACTGATAAGTGACATTCTAGGTCGATCTCTCTCTTTTGTATGTTGTAGTGCTGTATTTATACTACAGTAATCTGCTAGTTTTTGCTTTGCTTTGGCTTTTTTGGGGTTAATTATTGTGATCTCCCGATTGCAACAGAGAAATACTGGGAAATCTCTGTAGACTGATGGCATTTCATGCTGTTCAGCCTTATAATCTTCAAATGTCAGCAAAATCATCCGTTTTGTCATCACTTTAGACATTACGCTAAAGAATCATTCAAATACGAGCTCTAAAACTATATTTGTGAAGTAGCAGGACCTCATGGTAATTTTCTCTGCCCACAATGTTTCCGGCAAGTTCCTGGAGCTCCTGAGACGGGTCTGCACCAGCAGAGATGATGAGCAGGACCGGCTCTGTCTCCAGAGTCTCTTCATAGAGGTGCTTTAGATTCAGCGGAGGAGGAGACAGCTGCTTCATTCCTACACACATAGACATAGACACACAGACACAGACACAGACAGACAGACAGAGAGACAGACAGACAGACAGACAGACAGACACACACACACACAAGTTGCTTTTTATGATTTATCACTTTATCAATCATACATAATATATATGATTTCTCCTTTATTCAAATTAATTGTTTTGGATCATCAAACTAATTTAAATATTAGACATAGACAACACAAGTAAACACATCATGCAGTTTTTGAATGAAGGTTAAAACTTCATAGCCCTGTGTGAAAAAGTGTTTGCCCCCCTGTTAAAACAACTTTAGTTTATGACACCTGAGTTCAATTTCTCTAGCCACACCCAGGCCTGATTACTGCCACACCTGTTCGCAACCAAGAAATCACTTAATCAGGACCTGCCTGACAAAGTGAAGTAGACCAAAAGATCCTCAAAAGGTTTAAATGTAAGATATGGTATGCAGTTAAAAAAACACGCATTATATGGCCCCATCCCTAAACCCAACCCTCACAGGAAACAGCACATCTTGAATGTCAAAATCCCTTGTTTAAAGTAATATTTTTAAGCATTTTGAATTATGAGGACACAGAACATGTCCTCACAAACCACTTTAACATTTTAATACCTAGGTTAGGGCTGCAAAATCTATCATTACAGCATCAATATTGCAATGTTATCATTCGCAATAATCAAATCACAGGATAAGCAATGTTGAGTTTGTAAACTTTGTATTAAAATGTACATTCACATGTGTTTTTGATGCTTGGGACTGTATAATTATTAAAAAAAAAAAAACACTTATTATAAGGCCCGACCCCTAAACCCAACCGCCACAGGATACAGCCCATATTAATGACAAAATCCCCTGTTTAAAGTATGATTTTTAAGCATTTTGAATTATGAGGACACAGAACATGTCCTCACAAACCACTTTAACATTGTAATACCTAGGTTAGGGCTGCACAATTTATCATTTTACCATCAATATCGCAATGATATCATTCGCAATAGTCACATTATGAAACATGCAATGGTGGGTTTGTAAACCTTGTATTAAAATGTACATTTGCATGTGTTTTTGAGACTTGTGACAAAAATTATTTTAAAAGCTTCAATAACAATTAATTTTATTGAATTGTACTTATTTTGATACTGTTAGGGTGCTTTCACACCTACACTTTTGTTTCGGAACCTGTCTCGTTTGCCGAGTTAGCGCAGTTAGTTTGGCATATGTGAACAGGGCAATCGCGCTCTGTTCCGCGCCAAAGTAATCACTCCGAGATCGCCTGAGTGAGGTGGTCTCGGCTCGATTGAAACGAACCCTGGAGCGGTTCGATTGCAGTGAGAAAGTAATCCGATCCAAGCGCGGTTATATCACAGTGTTTTATGGATATGTAATAGGCATACGGCTATATGAAGAGAGATGAGTAGGGCGGGAAGTTTTGCGAGTCTCCGGATGCCCGCAAACGAGTGATGATCTCCCGGTAATCTTGCGTCTCCCTCCCGGTCCTCAAATAGGCATCGCCGCGCACCCTTCTCACCCCTCCCTACTGCATCTCTCCTCAGACACGTCGCGTGCGCGCACCCAGTCAATCACCACCAAACCACCACCTCTCCTGACAGCTTAGCGGGACGCTGCAAAATAAACCCTGACACTCTGACCAATGTGAGGAGAGTTTACTCACACGTGACTTGTTTTAGCTCTTTTGGTCCGATTAGAAACTTTGCAGTGTGAAAGCGAACCGCACCAAGAGCAAAGAGCAACAATGTAACAATTGTAATCTCTGTTTCGGAACAACTGAATCGATTCACAGGTGTGAAAGCACCCTTAGACTCCGAAAACAATCAAACACTGTTTATCTCAATTGCATTATTGTATTTAAAGATTGTTTATTCTATTTTATGCAGATGAACTCCCACTACAGAATCACCCCAAGGTTCTTAAATGATTGATTCCTTTTAAATAATCACCTGGTGAAACTGTAATCATATCGCAATAAATATCGCAGAATAGCAAAACATCGAAATGTCTGATTTTTCCAATATCGTGCAGCCCTAACCAAGGTCATAAAAAATGTATACTTGTAAATCACCCAAACAAGTACACACACACACACTCAAACACACACATCTTACAGCACATTCATCAGCACCTCAAAAGCATTCTGCTGTTACTGTCCTTCACACAGGGGTGCTTCTGATTTCTCCTCTGCTTTAATGTTTAGTGGTCTACTATCTTCTTTTCTGATTTCTATTGCTGTGGTAAAAAAAAGCGCTGTAAAAGTCAAGTCCACCTTGGCTGGAGAGCTGCCGTTAGTCTGAATGGGTTCAGCGGGTTATGCTGATGCTATAATTATTACGACATTACTGAAATAAATAATAACATTCCTCATGAATAGTAATGTCCATTTCCTCTGCCATTAGCTCTAATGCCGTGTCATTGGGAGTTAAAGCAGAGCTCTGTAAATCTTTAAATATATCTGAGTCCTGATGAGCAGAAGACCTTTTCCCCGGCTCTGTCCAGAAGCATTACTCTGAGCCTCGGCCTCCGCTGACTCCGGTTATCCACAGTCAAATAATAATTTACAATCTGCGGTCAAGCAAGGTGGAATCCAGAGTAACACACAATAATACACAACTAACTATATAAACAACGTGCATGGCCAGAATTTGGATGCTCTTGCTACACTTTTTTTGTTGTTATTGCTTTGATTTAAATATTAGTCAGAGACAGCACAAGTAAACTATCATGCACGTTTTAAATTGAGGTTTTATTATTAAGGGTAAAACAAAATACAAAACTACATAGCCCTGTGTGAAAAAGTATTTGCCCCTATTAAAACATAACTCTGGTTTATCACACCTGAGTTCAAATTCTTTAGCCACACAACCAGGCCAGATCACTGCCACACCTGTTCAGAATCAAGAAATCACCTAAACAGGATCTGCCTGACAAGTTGAAGTAGACCAATAGATCCTCAAAATCACGCAAAGATCCAAAGAAACTCAAAAAACAAATGAGATTTACAAGTCTGGAAGGGGCTATAAAGCCATTTCTAAAGCTTTGGGACTGCAGCAAACCATGGTGAGAGCCATTATCCACAAATGGCACATCACACAGCAACAGCTCATCCAAGAGGTCACAAAAGACCCGAAAACCACATACAATGAACTGCAGGCCTGAACTGTTCATGACTTCGCTATAAGTTATACACTGGCTAAAAAATGGTCCCAAGATTGTGCAAAAAGAACATAAAGGCTTGTCTTTGTTTTGCCAGAAAACATCTTTATGATCCCCATGACTTTTGTGAAAATACTCTGTGGACTGACAAGACAAAAGTTAACCTTTCTTGAAGGTGTGTGGCTCATTATGTGTGGTGTAAAAGTAATAAAGCATTTCAGAAAAAAAAACATAATACCAAGAATAAAATGTAGTGGTGGTGGTAGTGTGATGGTCTTGGGCAGTTTTGCTCCTTCAGGGCCTAGAAGACTTGCTGTGATAAATAGAACCATACATTTTGCTGTGTATTAAAATATCCTCAGGCTGAAGCAATCTTGGTTTCTGTAGCAGGACAATAATCCAAAGCACAAAGCACAAAGTCCTGACCTGAATCTTATTAAGATAATAACAACTTTGGAATGGCCAAGTGAAAGTCCTGAACTGAATCCTATTGACATAATAACAACTTTGCAGTGGCCTAGTCAAAGTCCTGACCTGAATCTTGTTAAGATAATAACAACTTTGGAGTGTCCAAGTCAAAGTCCTGAACTGAATCCTATTGAGATAATAACAACTTTGGAGTGGCCTAGTCAAAGTCCTCAACTTAATCCTATTGAGATAATAACAACATGGAGTGGTCTTGTCAAAGTCCTGACCTGAATCCGATTAAGATAATAACAACTTTGGAGTGGCCTAGTCAAAGTTCTGACCTGAATCATACTGAGATAATAACAACTTTGGAGTGGCCTAGTCGAAGTCCTGAACTGAATCCTATTGAGATAATAACAACTTTGGAGTGGCCTAGTCAAAGTCCTGAACTGAATCCTATTGAGATAATAACAACTTTGGAGTGGCCTAGTCAAAGTCCTCAACTTAATCCTATTGAGATAATAACAACATGGAGTGGTCTTGTCAAAGTCCTGACCTGAATCCGATTAAGATAATAACAACTTTGGAGTGGCCTAGTTAAAGTTCTGACCTGAATCATACTGAGATAATAACAACTTTGGAGTGGCCTAGTCGAAGTCCTGAACTGAATCCTATTGAGATAATAACAACTTTGGAGTGGCCTAGTCAAAGTCCTGAACTGAATCCTATTGAGATAATAACAACTTTGGAGTGGCCTAGTCAAAGTCCTCAACTTAATCCTATTGAGATAATAACAACATGGAGTGGTCTTGTCAAAGTCCTGACCTGAATCCGATTAAGATAATAACAACTTTGGAGTGGCCTAGTCAAAGTTCTGACCTGAATCATACTGAGATAATAACAACTTTGGAGTGGCCTAGTCAAAGTTCTGACCTGAATCATACTGAGATAATAACAACTTTGGAGTGGCCTAGTCGAAGTCCTGACCTGAATCTTATTAAGATAATAACAACTTTGGAATGGCCAAGTGAAAGTCCTGAACTGAATCCTATTGACATAATAACAACTTTGCAGTGGCCTAGTCAAAGTCCTGACCTGAATTCTATTGAGATAAAACCAACTTTGGAGTGGCCTAGTCAAAGTCCTGAACTGAATCCTATTGAGATAATAACAACTTTGGAGTGGCCTAGTCAAAGTCCTGACCTGAATCTTGTTAAGATAATAACAACTTTGGAGTGTCCAAGTCAAAGTCCTGAACTGAATCCTATTGAGATAATAACAACTTTGGAGTGGCCTAGTCAAAGTCCTCAACTTAATCCTATTGAGATAATAACAACATGGAGTGGTCTTGTCAAAGTCCTGACCTGAATCCGATTAAGATAATAACAACTTTGGAGTGGCCTAGTCAAAGTTCTGACCTGAATCATACTGAGATAATAACAACTTTGGAGTGGCCTAGTCGAAGTCCTGAACTGAATCCTATTGAGATAATAACAACTTTGGAGTGGCCTAGTCAAAGTCCTGAACTGAATCCTATTGAGATAATAACAACTTTGGAGTGGCCTAGTCAAAGTCCTCAAATTAATCCTATTGAGATAATAACAACATGGAGTGGTCTTGTCAAAGTCCTGACCTGAATCCGATTAAGATAATAACAACTTTGGAGTGGCCTAGTCAAAGTTCTGACCTGAATCATACTGAGATAATAACAACTTTGGAGTGGCCTAGTCGAAGTCCTGAACTGAATCCTATTGAGATAATAACAACTTTGGAGTGGCCTAGTCAAAGTCCTGAACTGAATCCTATTGAGATAATAACAACTTTGGAGTGGCCTAGTCAAAGTCCTGAACTGAATCCTATTGAGATAATAACAACTTTGGAGTGGCCTAGTCAAAGTCCTAAACTGAATCCTATTGAGATGCCGTGGCATGACTTTAAAAGGCAATTTATGCTCGAAAACGCAAAGATGAGTTGGCCAGAATTCCTCCACACCAGACTTATAACAAGTTATTGAAAAGTTATTGATTGCAGTTGTTGTTTATATTTCTTTCTAACTAATAATAAGATGCTAATTAGTAGCTTATTCATCAAAAAGTCTCAGTTATTGGTTTGCTAATACTGTAAATTGTACCTTATAATAAAGTGTGACCTTTTTTTTATTTTAAAATTGTTTTACAGGGTTGCCAGACGTTCATCATCTTTTTTAGAGCATTATTTCAGCTGTATCATAAATACTACTGTATTTGATTCCATTGACTGTGCTTCTCTGCACCACAGATGATCATTTCCAGTATCAACAGCTCCATTGATGAGTGTGCTTCAGTCTGATGTCAGATCTCTCCTTCAGTGTCTCTGTGATTTACCCGCTGACGTCACTGAAAGTCATGCTCCTGTTCTAATGCAGCACTTCCTCAAAGCATCAGCATCCAACTGGCCTGAAGCTGCGTTTTATTCACTCGCCAAAGCCAACATTTCTCTCTCATTCACTGTTTGGCGGCTGCTCCTCGTTGGCTCGAGTTGAAAGGCTTTCAGTCTCTTTGCAGAGTCTTAGCGGTTTCCCTCAGAGAGAGAGAGAGAGAAAGAGAGAGAGATGTCCCTGTGAATGCCAGCGCGGAGTCTGACGGCTAACGCTGAGTCACTGTGCGCACGCTAGCTAACTCTAAATGCTAATGGATCTTTGTTTCTAATCCTCTTACAAGCGCCACTAAGCTACAGAGTCATTTAACGGCTGTTACAGACCGGACGGCTGAACAGACGCGAGTGTGTGCGTGTCTGTGTTTATGCATGCATGTGTGTGTTTGTTTCATTGTGGGTGTGTGTTGTATATATTTTTAAACTTGCTCTGCAAAACAGAATAGCTGTAGTTGTGTGTGTGTATATGTGTGTGTGTTTCTTGTCTAGGTTAAACCTGCTCTACGGAACAGAATAGCTATAGTTGTGTGTGTGTTTTTTTTTGTGTATGTATATAGTTGAAACCAAAAGTTTACATACACTCTAAAAAAAAAAGAACTTAGCCATTTTTTTAAAAATGGTATATCATACTAAACGTTTAGTATTTTAGGTCCGTTAGGATTACCTCAATGATTTACATTTGCAAAATGCCAGAATAATGAGAGAGTTTTTTTGAGAATTGTTTAATAATTTCTAGACAGTCAAAAGTTTACACACATGTCCTTGGTATTTTTTAGCTTTGCTTTTAACTGTTTAACTTTGGTCAAGTGTTTTGGGTATCCTTCTTCAAGCTTCTCACAATGGTTTGAAGGAGTTTTGGCCCATTCCTCCCGAGAGAATTGCTGTAACTGAGTCAGATTTGTAGGTTGTCTTGCTCGCACAAGCTTTTTCAACTCTGCCCACAAATTTTCTTTAGTATTGACATAAGGGCTTTGTGATGGCCACTCCAAAACATTCACTCTCTTGCACATTTGAACTAATTTGCCAGTATGCTTAAGGTCATGGTCTGTTTGGAAGGCTGATGTCTTGAGATGTTGCTTCAGTATTTCTACATAATGTTCTTTCTTCATGATGCCATCTATGCCTTGAAGTGGACCAGTCCCTCCTGCAGCAAAACAGCCCCACAACATGATGCTGCCGCCTCCATACTTCACAGTTGGGATGTTGTTTCTAGGCTTGTAAGCTTTCCCCTTTGTCCTCCAAATGTAACACTGGTCATTATGGCCAAACAGTTCAATCTTAGCTCCATCAGACCACAGCACATGTCTACAAAAATTAGTCTTTTTCCCAGTGTCATTTAGCTAATTGTAATCTGGCTTTGTTGTTGATTCTGGCTTGGTGATTTCCCCATGTTGTCACACGAGGAAGCAGTGTGTTTGAGGTTTTCCTTAAATACTATTCTACAGTTGTGCCTCCAATGAACTCAAATGTTGTCAATTAGCCAATCAGAAACTTCCAAATCCTTGACAGCATCATCTGAGCTTTTTCAGAGGCATGATAATCTTATTGTATGTAAACTTGACTTTCAAGAAAAGTTATAACAATTTCTCAAACAATATCTCTCTCTCGTTATTCTGCTATTAAACATAACAGAAACACATTTGATAATCCTAATTTGCCTAAAAGAGAAAACGTTTATTCACATTAACATCTGACTTTTTTTTTCAATGGTTATGTGCCTTTTTATACAGTGTATGTAAACTTAAATATAGATATATTTGTGTGTGTGTGTGTTTTTTTTTTTTTTTTTTTGTCAAAGTTTAACCTGTTCTACGGAAGAGAAATCTAAAGTTGCGTGTGTGTTTCTTTGTTCGTTTTTGTGCGAATATAAGTGTGTGTGTGTGTGTGTTTGTTGTCCAGGTTAAACCGACTCTACAGACTTGAATAGCTGTAGTAGCGAGTGCGTGTTTGTTTGTTTTTGTACATACGTTTGTGTGTGTGTGTGTGTGTGCGTGCGTGTGTGTGTGTGTGTGTGTGTTTGTTGCCCTGGTTAAACCTACTCTATAGCACAGAATTGCTGTAGTTACGTGTATGTGTGTGTGTGTGTGTGTGTGTGTATGTTGTCCAGGTTAAAGGTGCAATATGTAAGTTTGATGCACAGTGGTTAAACTAGGTATTACATGCCTGGATCAAAACAAACGCAAATGCAGTTTGCCAGATTGACCAACAGGAGCGAGTCTTAGTATCGTCCTTAAAGGCTGAATTAAACCGTGTTGTAAATAAAAGCAACAGCACGCAAGAGAAGGAATAATTTACATATTAAAAGGAGTTTTTGTTCTAACCAACACCACAAATTGATATATTAGGCTTCTATTTCTTGCAGCTTTTCTGACAATGATCAGCTCAGGCAGACCTCATGTGCTTTATTCAGTGTTAAATGCTAATCATGTGAGTCTGAAAGCCGTTTCACATCACATTTATTGCCGTTCTACTGAAAGCAGCCAAATTGCTCATTACTGCAAATCTCATTACGTAGCATGTTTGTTAGGACAAGGGGTTACCATGTGACCTGCTCAACTAATGTTTACATTCGTAATATTTATAATATTTGCTATAATTAATTACCTCATGTGGAACTCTGAATCTGTGTCTCATTTCTGATACTGTCCACCAGAGGTCGCATTTCAGTCATGGACGCATGCTTTGAGAGCCTTCATGACTGAATGAATGAAATACGCTGTTTTTCACCAAGGCAACCCGGAGTGCTGAAATATAATTGGCTAAACTGGCATTGGGTGAGTTAAAGAAACCAAAACAAAGACAGCCGTTCTGGCACGTGACGCACACTTTCAAAGCAGAATATCAGACCTCAGCATTGTTTTTCTGATAAACAAGAATGTTCACTGAGCATGTTTCTGAATATCTGCAAACATGTTATGATGTTTTTATGCTTTAGAAGTCAAAAAAATCACATACAGCAGCTTTAAACCTGCTCTGTGGAGCAGAACTGCTATAGTTGCGAGTGTTTGCATGTTTGTTTGTTTGTGTGTGTGTTTGTTGTCCAGGTTAAACCTGCTCTGTGGAACAGAATTGCTATAGTTGCAAGTGTGTGCATGTTTGTTTGTGTGTGTGTTTGTGTGTGTTTGTTGTCCAGGTTAAACCTGCTCTGTGGAACAGAACTGCTATAGTTGCGAGTGTGTGTTTGTTTGTTTGTGTGTGTGTTCGTTGTCCAGGTTAAAACTGCTCTGTGGAACAGAATTGCTATAGTTGCAAGTGTGTGTATGTTTATTTGTTTTTGTGTGTGTGTTTGTTGTCCAGATTAAACCTGCTCTGTGGAACAGAACTGCTATAGTTGCGATTGTGTGCATGTTTGTTTGTGTGTGTGTTTGTGTGTGTTTGTTGTCCAGGTTAAACCTGCTCTGTGGAACAGAACTGCTATAGTTGCGAGTGTGTGCATGTTTGTTTGTTTGTTGTCCAGGTTAAACCTGCTCTGCGGAACAGAATAGCTGTAGTTGCTGTGTGTGTGTTTGTGTGTGTTTGTTGTCCAGGTTAAACCTGCTCTGTGGAACAGAACTGCTATAGTTGCGAGTGTGTGTTTGTTTGTTTGTGTGTGTGTTCGTTGTCCAGGTTAAAACTGCTCTGTGGAACAGAATTGCTATAGTTGCAAGTGTGTGTATGTTTATTTGTTTTTGTGTGTGTGTTTGTTGTCCAGATTAAACCTGCTCTGTGGAACAGAACTGCTATAGTTGCGATTGTGTTCATGTTTGTTTGTGTGTGTGTTTGTGTGTGTTTGTTGTCCAGGTTAAACCTGCTCTGTGAAACAGAACTGCTATAGTTGCGAGTGTTTGCATGTTTGTTTGTTTGTGTGTGTGTCCAGGTTAAACCTGCTCTGTGGAACAGAACTGCTATAGTTGCGAGTGTGTGCATGTTTGTTTGTTTGTGTGTGTGTTTGTTGTCCAGGTTAAACCTGCTCTGTGGAACAGAACTGCTATAGTTGCTATGGAAATGGAACTGTAAGGTGGCTTGAAGATATTTTGTCCCTCTCAAGAGAGCAGAGCTGCACTGGAATGACAACCATGTGCTGCACTGTGTGTGTGTGTGTGTGTGTGTGTGTGTGTGTGTACACAATGGAAAATCTTTAGCCCTCCTGTGAAATGTGTATTGTTTTTCAGATATTTCCCAGCTGATGTTGAACAGAAAGGACATTTTAATGCCAAATCATTTTCATTTGAATTGCCTTGTGAATTAAACTGGGCTGGAACACTGTTTACTCTTTCAGCAAATTAATCTCAACCACTTCATCTGGAAAAAGCAGAATTTACTTCATTATCGCAGCTCAGCTTTAACTAATTTAAAGGGCTATGAACCCCCCCCCCCCCCTCCCTCTTTCAGCTCAAGTCAACCACAGAATTAAAAACAAAAATGCTTTGAGATAGGCGTGAAGCTTAAATTTCTAAAGGACAAATATGGGTTTAATCAAAGTGACTTTTATAGACACCTTCAAGCAAGACATTATATTGAATGTAATATTAAACCAGAAATATTAAAAGTTGCAGAGACAGGAATAATAAAACTGTTTTTATCAGTGGACAAGGCCCAATCGTGCTATAAGATCATTTCAAAATGATGTGAAGTTTATTTATAAACTAATTTCGAGAGGAGCTCATGCTTATGATTGATAGCACCTGGCCCACATTACCTAACACTGATTTACCAATCAGACGACTCCTACTATAAATACCCAGAGTATCTTACTTCAGCCATGTTCGTCTTGAAGAATCCCCCTTCCACCCCTACTCCTCCCATTACCTTGTCAGGGCAGCACAGAGGCCTAGTGGTTAGCACCACGGCCGCACAGCAAGAATGCCACCGGCTCGGACTCTACCTGGCCAGGTCAGCGTTTCTGTGCGGAGTTTGCATGTTCTCCTCGCGTCTGCGTGGGTTTTCACCGGGCTCTCCGGTTTCCTCCCACAGACCAAAAACATGTAACATAAGTAAATTGACAAAACTAAATTGACAGCATAGACACTTCATAGCATTTTAATCTACTTCCAACATTATCAACCAGGGGTGTTTTCGTGACCTACCTGAACTCGGACTTCCCTCTCGCCCTGCAAAGGGAGGAGCCCCAGGCTTGAGGATCTCACGAGTTCAGGGCTCTCTCCCGGGACAGCATGCCAAACATGCACCATAATCAATCTTCAGCTAAGGGCTAACTCTTGAAATAAGGGATTTCGCGGATCTGTACCAGACAATACACTATATGTCAGAGATAAATAAAAAATGGAGGGAAATTAGAATATCTCAGATGAAGATTGGGGGAATATTTGGGTCGCACTTTATATTAAGTGGCCTTAACTAATATGTACTTACATAGGAATTAATAGTTTGCTACAATGTACGTATTTGTCAGGGTTCTGCCACTTTGGTCTTGTAAATTCTTGTTTTGGTGGCAGAGCTCTGACACTACTCAGGTCCGGTCCTGTTTCTGTCTCTGCGTACACCCACGACGGCGCGCGCGCTTCTGCTTGGCGCGGTCGCGCGCGTGCTCTGCGTCCCTCAGACGCGTGCGCTCTTGTACTCGTGTTTGTGTTTTCGTTTGTCAGCAGCGTGGTGTTTCATTCCCAGCGTCTCAGTCTTGTTGGTTTCGGTTTTGGTCGGCGCTGGGATGAAGCATGCACGCTGCGTGTGTGAGCGCATGGTGAGTGTTTTCATTCATCGTGTGCTCGTGTCTTGCGTCTTTTGTCAAAGCACGTGGTTCGGTGTTTACATTGTGGTCACGTGCTTTTGTCGTGTGCTTCAGTGTTGTGTTGTGTGAGCGCATGGCTTGTATTGTCTCTCTGTGTCATGTGCTCTCCCGTCTATTGTCTAGTCCCACCCTCCTTGTTAACCCATCATTAGTTAATTGTGTTCACCTGTGTGTCAATTTACTTTTTGCTTTATAATCACCCTCATGTTTTCAGTCCTTTGTCAGTTCGTCGTCGATATTACCTTGTTTTGTTGTCTCCAGTCCTGTTTTGTCCTGCCAGCCCTGTCAAGTTTGTTTTTGCCTTTTTAATTCATGTTTTCCCCTTCGGGGTAGTTTTGTTTTGCCTTTTATTTTTATTTGTAGTTTATAATAAATATTTCTACATTTTTTCTGCAATTGGGTCTGCACTCCTTTTTTTCCCTCACCGATCGTGACACGTATTGTGTAAATACCTGTATTTACTGTGTACTTATGCTTGATTAAATACATGTATGTAATTACATCTGTAAGTAACTTTTGTAATTACATTTGTAAATACACTGTTGACCATCCCTTACACCTTAACCCACCCTCAAACCTACCCATGCCACCAAACCTGTCCATAACCCAACCTCTATCCCAACTCAAAAGCACCACAAGTGTTCTCAAATACATTGTAAAGACAGTAAGTACATTGTATTTATTTTTTAATGTAAGTACATAGTAGTTAAGGACACTTAATATAAAGTGGGACCAATATTTGTTCAACCCAATTGAAATGTACCAGCTCAGCCACGTGGAGAGAATTCTGTTGGAAGAATGTCTTAAGGTTTTTCATCACACCATCACAGAAAATACATAGAGGAAAGGGTATTAGCTGCTGGAGAAGGGTTGGGGAAAAAGTAGCTAATCACTATCATGTTTTTTGGGATTTTCAGAAATGAAACCCAACACTGGAAAGAGACTAAAATACATCTAGACGCCATTTTTGAAGTAGAGATTGACTTTACCAGAGGAGAATGGCTCTGAAGAGCACAGCATAAGGTAAGAGATGACAGCTGTCTGGGGCTGCTTATTGATCATAAATGTATTGTTTTCACTTCTGCGCCATGGAAACACGGCAATTCATTTGACAACTGTTTGATATGTGAATATAATTCATTAAAAAGAGTGCTAGAACCATATAAGTACCGGCAAGAGCTTTTATTTGAGCTATAACTTGTACATGTGTCATATGAAAAATATGAAAATGAACCAATGTTCAATACCCAGCTCGGGTAATCAAAATACTGTGCATTTAAGTGTAAATAATTTTTGTACAGTAGGATAAAAACTAAAGTGATGCATATGTACATGAAATATAGATTCTACACTTTCAAACGAAACCACTTACGGGGGTCTGGTGCAATGCTAGCCCTTTAAATCTGAAAGCGACAGTCGATGACGTCACAGACCTGGTACCAGGTTCGCGGAGTTTAACTGGTTAAGTGATGCTTAACGCACACAAATCTCAGAACTGACACTCACTGAGTGAAGCAACAAGCATAAATGCTGTTAATAAAGATGTCAACACCCAAAGCATGAGCACTGCTCTTCTGCTAGGATGTATGTACTCAAAACCTTAACAGAAAAAAACAAGAACTCAAAATACAAATACACGAAGTCAATACTAAACTGAAGTAGAACAGCAAGCTCAGTCCTGCAGGACTGTGGAAATCACAGTGAAAAAGAACCAACTTGATGACCACCCATTCATTTTACTCAGCTTAGTCCCTTATTTATTAGGGATCACAACAGCAGAATGAACCGCCAACTATTCCAACATATGTTTTATACAGCTGATTCCATTTTAGCCGCAACTTTGTACTGGGTAACAACCATACACACTCATCAAGGTACTAATAGTTTTGGATTTTTCATTAGTTTCTATTTCGTTTTGACTTTTAGTTTTTCAAATTCAGTTAGTTTTTATTAGTTTTAGAGGCAGATTTCCTAGTTTTTATTAGTTTCTATATTTCGAAATTGCTTAGTTTTAGTTTATATTAGTTTTTTTTTTTTCTAAATGGGGATATTTGTTAGGTTCAAGATTAAAAATCAACAGAATAAATATTGTATAATAAAAACTCAGTCATACATTTTTTACAAACCTGTATTCAGAGGACACATGAACACTATCATCTACCACAACCATCAACCCATCCTCAAATTCAAATACAGCAGCCCGCATGATAGCAGTCTTAAGTACAATATGTGTGCAAGGCTGCTCTGAGGTTAGATACACAGTAGTGATGGGAAGAGCAGATATTAAACGCAGATGTTAGGACTCAACATTGTGTTGTCAGTAGTAATTTCAGTCAGTTAAAACATCAGCATGATCTGAAAAATGTTCTACAGTAAAGTTTTGCAACCCAACTCAAGCATGATTCACTTATTTAAATTCCATTACGATTGTCAGTTATGAAATAAACTTACGTTTTTCACCAGATCCTCTCATTTAGTTTACGTTTTTTCATACGTTTTCGTTAACTATAATAACCTTGACACTCATTCACACACACACTCATACACTACGACCATTTAAGTTCATTAATTCCCCTATAGCGCATGTGTTTGGACTGTGGGGGAAACCGGAGCACCCAGAGGAAACCCATGCCAACACTGGGAGAACATGCAAACTCCACACAGAAACGACAACTGACTTGAGGCTCGAACCAGCGACCTTTATGCTAGGAGCCAACAGTGCGAACCACTGAGCTACCGTGCCACCCTTGACCGACCGTTGTGTATGAAATATACAGTATGAACCCCTTACAAATAACAACAAGCTGATTTGAATAAAAGGAGGAGCATTTGAATAAGATATTCCAGCATACAGTGTCATTTGACAGATGCTGATGCTCAGGATCAGAATCCACTCAGGATCAATTGCTGTGTGTCTGACCCCGAGGTCAGCTGGAGGAGCACAGCAGAGATCTGCCTGTCTGTCTTCATCACTCATGTACTGTGTGTGTGTGTGTGTGTGTGTGTGTGTTACACAAATATGTATAATGACATAACTTTGACACTGTACACTGGAAATAGTGTTTGTGTGTGCATGGATGAATGTGTGAGTGAGTGTGTCGCTGTAATTATGTATGTGTGGGTGAATGTATTTGTGTGAATGAGTGGATGAGAGTGTGTGAGTGTATGCTTGTGTATTCAAGAGTGTGTTTGTGAGTGTATAAATGACTGTGTCTGCGAGTGTGTGTGCAAGAGGGTTTGTGAGCATGTGCGAGTGTGTGCTTGTGTGATTGTGAGTGTGTGTTTGTGCATGTGTGCATTTTTGAGTGTGTGTGTGCATGTTTGTGAATGCTTCTGAGAGACAGTGTTTGTGCTATTTTGTGTGTGTATGTGTGTTTGTAAGTGTGTATATGTATGTATTTGAGTGTATATGTGCATTTTTAAGTGTGTTTGTGTGTGTGCGTGCATGTTTGTGAGTATGCATATGAGTGCTTCTGAGTGACTGTGTGTTTGCTTGTTTGTATGGTTGTGTGTGTGTGTGTGTGTGTGTTGGTAAGTGTGTATATGTATGTATTTAAGTGTATGTGTGCATTTTTAAGTGTGTGTGTGTATGCATGTGTTTGAGTGTACATGTGTGCATTTTTGAATGTGTGTATGTGAGCAATGTGTGGACTGTATGCGTTTGTTTGAGAATGTGTGTGTGTGTGCGCAATTATGTTTGAGTGTGTGTATGTGTGTGTGTTTGTGTGTGTGTCACACTTTTAGACATGTCAAGCCCTCTGTATGCTCTTCAGGAGAAAACAGAGTATGTGTGTGTGGTGTGTGTGTGTGTGTGTGTGTGTTGTTTACGGGAAACTCTACAGTTCTGATTATCTCCAGAGAAGCGAGACGGTGGAGCTGGAAAACCATCAGGAGATCTGCCAGCCTCCATCACACACACACACACACACACACACACACACACACACACACACACACACACACACACACACACACACACACACACACACGCGCGCACACACACACACACACACACACACACACACACTTTAGTCTCCATCAAACGCTCAGATGCAATCAAGCAGAACTATAAGAAACTCAGGAAACTTCCTCTATATAATCCACAGCCACCTCTTAAAGGAACAGCGCACTCAAAATCGGTCAACACACACAGAAGACCCAGACATACAAACACACAGCGAAAAACAGCAATATTACAGACTACACTCACTGGCCACTTTATTAGGTACACCTGGCCATCTGCTTGTTCATGCAAATGTAATCAGCCAATCACATGGCAGCAGCTCAATGCATTTAGGCATGTAGACATGGTCTGCAGCTCAAACTGAGCATCACAATGTGGAAGAAAGGGGATTTAAGTGACTTTGAACGTGGCATGGTTGTTGATGCCAGACGGGCTGCTCTGAGTATTTCAGAAACTGCTGATCTACTGGGATTTTCACGCACAACCATCTCTAGGGTTTACAGAGAATGGTGTAAAAAAGAGGAAATATCTATTGAGCGGCAGTTCTGTGTGCTTAAATGCCTTGTTGATGCCAGAGGTCAGAGGAGAATGGCCAGACTGGTTCCAGCTGATAGAAAGGCAACAGTAACTCAAATAAGCACTCGCTACAACTGTGGTCTGCAGAAGAGCATCTCTTAACGTCAGCGATTAACAAGTGAATTGCGATGTCCCGGAACAGATTGAGGTATTGGATCCGGCATGTTACCTGAAGATGTAGAGGGGAGGGAGGGGGTGTATAGTGGGGCGTTGGATGGTGTAGGGGTGTTGTGGATGTAAGTTACGAGCCGTAGGTGGGGGGTTGGTTGTCGCGGACGAAAGTGAAAAGGCTTGGGGAGTCGCAGAAGAAAGTGAAAGTAAACAGCGAATGGAGGAGGAGGGTGGTTGAGGAGGCCGATTAGATTTCAGAGATGTTGGATGTGGATCCGACGTGTTCTGGCACAAATTAAGCCCTGCTGGACGCACAACGCGTTCAACCTTGAGGCGGATGGGTTACAGCAGCAGAAGACCACACCGGGTGCCGCTCCTGTCAGCTAAGAACAGGAAACTGAGGCTACAATTCACACAGACTCACCAAAACTGGACAATAGAAGATTGGAGAAACGTTGCCTGCTCTGATGAGTCTCCATTTCTGCTGCCACATTCAGATGGTCGGGTCAGAATTTGGCCTCAACAACATGAAAGCATGGATCCATCCTGCCTTGTATCAACGGTTCAGGCTGGTGGTGGTGGTGTAGTGGTGTGGGGGAGATTTTCTTGGCACACTTTGAGCCCATTAGTACCAATTGAGTATTGTGTCAACACCACAGCCTACCTGAGTATTGCTGCTGACCATGTCCATCCCTTTATGAGTGTCTCCATCTTCTGATGGCTACTTCCAGCAGGATATTGCACCATATCATAAAGTGTGAATCATCTCAGACTGGTTTCTTGAACATGACATTGAGTTCACTGTACTCAAATGGCCTCCACAGTCACCAGAACTCAATCCAATAGAGCACCTTTGGGATGTGGTGGAACAAGAGGTTCACATCATGGATGTGCAGCCGACAAATCTGCAGCAACTGCGTGATGCTATCATGTCAATATGGAGCAAAATCTCTGAGGAATATTTCCAGTACCTTGTTGAATCTACGTCATGAAGGATTACGGCAGTTCTGAAGGCAAAACAGGTCCAACCCGGTACTAGTAAGGTGTACCTAATAAAGTGGCCAGTGAATGTACTTTAAAAAAAAATGAGTGAACTACCCCTTTATAAGTGTGAATATTCCTATGGTGTACATCATTGTAAGTTACGAGCACAAATCGACTCCAAACTGCATTCTGCAGTGTAAAGTGTTTGCTTACAGGCAGTTAGCGCATTGAGTTTTCATCTGCCATCATTACCAGAGTAAAGTACATCACAGCAGACCGCAGACACACACACACTGCTGTCAGCTCTGATCATGTAACACACACAGACAAAAATATCGTCTCCTGTCCTCCACCAAAATCAATAGAGTTTGTAAAAATGAAGGATAGAGTGGAAGCGCTAATCATACGCTAACCGACGCTGCGCTCTTGGACTGAAGGTCTTGCATACTAAAGCACCGGCGCTGGCAAACAAGACACTTTATTTGCTAATTAGCCAATTAATTAGAGTCAATGTGGCTGAGGAAGAGCTGCTGATGGCAGAACTGCTGAATATCTGTAACCAGAGCTCTCTCTGTGTGTGTGTGTGTGTGTGTGTGTGTGTGTGTGTGTGTGTGTGTGTGTGACTGAGTGTGCATAATTTTGTGTGTGTGTGTGAGAGAGACTAAGTATGCATAGTTGTGTATGTGTGTGTAAGTCTGACTGTGTGAGAGTGTGTGACTGAATGTGCATAATTTTGTGTGTGTGTGTGTGTGTGTGTGTGTGTGTGTGTGTGTGTGTGTGTGTGTGTGTGTGTGAGTGATCGTACATAATTTTGTGTGTGTGTGTGACTGAGTATGCACGCAGTGTTTGTATGTGTGTGTGTGTGTGTGTGTGTGTGTGTGAGAGAGAGAGAGAGTGACTGAGTGTGCATAATTGTGTGTGTGTGTGTGTGTGTGTGTGTGTGTGTGTGTGTGTGTGTGTGTGTGAGAGTGTGAGTGACTAAGTGTGCATAATTGTTAGTGTGTGTGTGTGTGTGTGTGTGAGAGAGAGAGTGACTGAGTGTGCATAATTGTGTGTGTGTGTGTGTGTGTGTGTGTGTGTGTGTGTGTGTGTGTGTGAGAGAGTGTGAGTGACTGAGTGTGCATAATTATTTGTGTGTGTGTGTGTGTGTGTGTGTGTGTGAGAGAGAGAGTGACTGAGTGTGCATAATTGTGTGTGTGTGTGTGTGTGTGTGTGTGTGTGTGTGAGAGAGTGTGAGTGACTGAGTGTGCATAATTGTGTGTGTGTGTGTGTGAGAGAGTGTGAGTGACTGAGTGTGCATAATTGTGTGTGTGTGTGTGTGTGTGTGTGAGTGAGTGACTGAGTGTGCATAATTGTGTGTGTGTGTGTGTGAGAGAGAGAGAGAGTGACTGAGTGTGCATAATTGTGTGTGTGTGTGTGTGTGTGTGTGTATGTGTGTGTGTGAGAGTGAGTGACTGAGTGTGCATAATTTTGTATGTGTGTGTGTGTGTGTGTGTGTGAGAGAGTGTGAGTGACTGAGTGTGCATAATTGTGTGTGTGTGTGTGTGTGTTTGTGTGTGTGTGTTTGACTGAGTGTGCATAATTGTGTGTGTGTGTGTGTGTGTGTGTGAGGGAGACTTAGTATGCATAGGTGTGTATGTGTGTGTAAGTCTGACTGTGTGAGAGTGAGTGTCTGAATGTGCATAATTTTGTGTGTGTTTGTGTGTGAGTGATCGTACATAATTTTGTGTGTGTGTAAGTGTGACTGAGTATGCATAGGAGTGTGTGTGTGTATGTCTGTATGTATGTATGTGTGTGTGAGAGTGAGTAACAGAGTGACAGAATGCATTAGTGTGTGTGTGAATAAGTGTGTGTGAGAGTGAGCATGTCTGTATGTGACTGAGTGAGTGTGCGTGTGTGTGTGTGTGTGTGTGTGTGTGTGTGTGACTTAGTATGCATAGGTGTGTATGTGTGCGAGTATGACTGTGTGAGAGTGAGTGACGGAATGTGCATAACTGTGTGTGCGTGTGAGCGTACATGATTTTGTGTGTGTGTAACCGAGTATGCAAGTGTGTATGTGTGTGTGTGTGTGTGTGTGAGTGAGCGTACACAATTGTGTGTGTGTGTGTGTCTGAGTATGCATAAGAGTGTGTGTATGTATGTGTGCATGTGTGCGTGTGAGTGTTGTGTGTGTGCGAGTGACTGTGTACATAATTTAGTGTGTGTGTGTGTGTGTGTATGTGTGTGTGTGTTTGTGTGTGTGTATGTGTGTGTGTGTGAGTGAGTCACTAAGTGTGGATACAGTAAAAGTGTGTGTGAGTGTGTCTGTGTGAATGCATGTATATAAGTGAAAGTGTGTAAGTGTGGTGTGTGTGTGTAAGAGGTAAGTGTGCATATGTGTATTTATGTCTGTGTGAGTGAGTGTGTGTTAGTGGATGAGTGTGCATAAGTGTATGTGTGTGCGTGAAAGTGAGTGTGCATAAGTGTGTGTGTGTGCGTGTGGGTAGTTAAGTGTGCATAAGAGTGTGTGTGTGTGTGTGTGTGTGTGTGTTTATAGATGTAGAGTGTGTTCTGTCATGAGCTGTTTCCAGGATTCTAAAGTTTCACTTCACCCATCATGACCCCCAGACAGAGGGCCCGTGCCAGCTGTCGGTGGGTTTAGGTAACAACGGTCGACAAGTGAAAACAAATGGCCAGAGCAGAGAGAGATACAAATCAAATCACCAGGTTTATGGTATTAATAAATGTGATATTTCACAGAGGACTCTCTTTATTTTGTATTACCTGATCACACACAAGGCATCACAGTGGCGCAGTGGGTAGCACGATCGCCTCACAGCAAGAAGGTCACTGGTTTGAGCCCCAGCTGGTTCAGTTGGCATTTCTGTGTGGAGTTTGCATGTTCTCCCCGTGTTGGTGTGGGTTTCCTACGGGTGCTCCGCTTTCCCCCACAGTCCAAACACATACACTATAGGGGAATTGCGTAGGCTAAATTGTCCATAGTGTATGAGTGTGAATGAGTGTGTATGGGTGTTTCCCAGCGATGGGTTGTAGCTGGAAGGGCATCCACTGTGTAAAACATATGCTGAATAAGTTGGCGGTTCATTCCGCTGTGAAGATTCCATATTAATAAAGGGACTAAGCCGAAAAGAACCTGAATGAATGAATAAATGAATGAACACACATTATTAGCAATGCACGCTTGGTAATGAAAGCTTTAGCGAAGGTTCTACCAGTTCTGTCATGTCATTCATAATAATTATCTTGTCAGCCTGTAACAACCAAGCAAGCCATGTATATAAGCTCATCTAAACAATCTGTTTGGCTGTATTCAGGTGACGTTGCGCAAGTTTCCCTCCATCCTTCCCATCACCACCACCACCAGGATGGCCTCGTCTCCACTCAGGGGGTTGGCTTCGCCCTGCCTTCATCTTCAGGCAGGATCTGCCAGCTCATCCAGAGTTCTGCACTATAGACGGGGCTTACGCCAAAATACTTTATGAAAGGACCGTAACAAACTCTCATTCATGCAAACAATTCACAATAAATGTTCAAACGTTTATCTGCCTCCTAGAGTCTTTCTGGTAGAAACTGACAATAACCCAGCATTTCCTACAGTGTGGCTCTGCCCTTCAGTATCCTTCACGCCTGGAGAAGCGCAGGGAGAGTAAAACCTGATCGATCTGCACTAACAGGTAATGGAGAGAGTCGGAGCTGTGGCTCAGGAAGGATTCAGTTCAATATTGAAATGTACAAATTGGCTGATCGATCAAAACAACCTCATCTACTGTCTCAACTCAGAGTCAGCTGTTCTCCTGATGGACGACTTGAGGCCTGTTAACATGATCTAAACTGAAACTCTTGAGCTATTGCTAACACTTTACCATAAGGGTGTATTAGTTAATGTATTTACTAACATGAGAAATCACTCATTCATTCATTTTCTTTTTGGCTTAGTCCCTTTATTAATCCGGGGTTGCCACAGCGGAATGAACCACCAACTTATCCAGCAAATGTTTTACGCAGCGGATGCCCTTCCAGCTGCAACCCATGTCTGGGAAACATCCATACACACTCATTCACACTCATACACTATGGACAATTTAGCCTACCCAATTCACCTGTACCGCATGTCTTTGGACTGTTGGGGAAACCGAAGCACCCGGAGGAAACCCACACTAACGCAGGGAGAACATGCAAACTCCACACAGAAGCTGATGATATAACACGGCTGTCTGGAATACTCAATTCTGATTGGCCAGTTGCCACATTCCGGTATGTTATTTCCAGATAACAACTGTTTTTTGCAGACGATGGCTTGATCCAACATGGACCTTCAGCATGCACTGGGCCGGTTTGCTGCAGAGTGTGACGTGGCTGGGATGAGAATCAGCACCTCCAAGTCCGAGGTCATGGTGCTCCACCGGAAACAGGTGGTTTGCCATCTCTAAGTTGGAGGAAAGTCCTTACCCCAGGTGGAGGAGTATAAATATCTTGGGGTTTGTGTTCACAAGTGAGGGAAGGATGGAGCATGAGATTGACAGGCGGATTGGTGTAGCGGCAGCAGTAATGTGGTGGATGTATCGGTCCATTGTGGTAAAGAAGGAACTGAGCTGAAAGGAAAAGCTCTCGATTTACAGGTCAATCTACATTCCTACTTTCCCCTATGGTCATGAGCTTTTGGTCATGACTGAAAGGACAAGATCTTGGATACAAGCAGCCGAAATGTGTTTTCTTCGCAGGGTGGCAGGGTGCACCCTTATATATAGGGTGAGGAGCTTTGTAACGCGGGAGGAGTTTGGAGTAGAGCCGCTGCTCCTCCACATCAAGAGAAGTCAGCTGAGGTGGCTTGGGCATCTGTTTTGGATGCCTCATGGATGCCTACCTAGGGAGGTGTTCCAAGCATGTCCCACTAGGAGGGGGCCTCAGGGAAGACCCAGGACACGCTGGAGGAACTATGTCTCTCGGCTGGCCTGGAACACCTTAGGATCCCCCCAGAGGAGCTGGAAGAAGTGTCTGGAGAGAGGGAAGTCTGGGGGTTTTTCCTAAGACTGCTGCCCCCGTGACCCAGCCCCGGAAAAGCGGATGAAAATGAATGAATGAAAAATTGGTAATTTCGAATAACCTTGACAGTCTGTGAATACATCCACGGCATCCATGACAGTATACATCATGAAAATCCATGAATACGTATACATTATAACATTACATTAATGATTTTACATGCATTTTTTATTGTAGCCTATTATTGAGTGTATTAATTTACTTATGTAAATGTGTGTAAACAGGGCTTAACATCGGATTTTTTGATCAACCAGCCACTGTGGCTAAAAGTTTTCTATCATTACTAGCCATTTTGCATTTTCTTTTTTTATTTCTCGACAGTTTCTTCTGACCGCCCCCTGTCTTTTTAAAGAAAATCACAATGGCGAACGCTCCAAGTATAAAAGCCTCGTCCGTTTAGTGAGGTGCGCGAGCAGTCACCGGAGATCCGCCATGCGGCACTAAGCGAAAGTATAAATCCAGCCTCACACGCCACAGCTGAAATCTACCCACATTTGGCTGGCTGGCGGGTGTTAATGTCAAGCCCTGTGTGTAAATATATTTTTATTCAGCTTTTTACATGATGTGTTTATATGATCTCTTTACAATACAGTTTGTAGAGTCATGTTTTTTGACTTTATATGATTGATATCGAAATTGATATAATATATGAGGGACATACTTTGTTTACAAAGACGTGCTTTTTCGTACAGTGCGCCTGAGTTGTGGAATGGCCTACCCATCAGCATCAGGAATGCCGTTTCTCTGGATTGTTTAAGAAACTTCTCAAGACTCACCTTTTTACCGTTGCTTTTAACTTAGATTGATTATTTTTGTTAATTTTGTCATCCAATTGTATTGAATCGTTCATATTTTATTGTTTTATTTTGGTCTTTTTTTACTGTTTTTATTGTTCTGCTTTGTTTGCCTTATATGCCTGTTAGCGCTTTGGGTCTGAGAAAAGCGCACTATAAATAAAATGTATTATTATTATTATTATTAATATTATTATTACAAAACAAGGAGATCTTTGTATTGCAATTGCATTTTAAATTTCAAATAAAATGTAAAAGTTTATTTTATAAATGTGTAAGTTTATTTTATTAACAAATTTTAGGTTTGGCGAGGCAGTGGCGCAGTAGGTAGTGCTGTCGCCTCACAGCAAGAAGGTCGCTGGTTCGAGCCTCGGCTCAGTTGGCGTTTCTGTGTGGAGTTTGCATGTTCTCCCTGCCTTCGTGTGGGTTTCCTCTGGGTGCTTCGGTTTCCCCCACAGTCCAAAGACATGCAGTACATGTGAATTGGGTAGGCTAAATTGTCCGTAGTGTATGAGAGTGTGTGTGGATGTTTTCCAGAGATGGGTTGCAGCTGGAAGGGCATCTGCTGCGTAAAAACTTGCTGGATAAGTTGGTGGTTCATTCCGCTGTGGCAACCCCGGAATAATAAAGGGACTAAGCCGACAAGAAAATGAATGAATGAATGAATGAATGAATGAACAAATTTTAGGTTTTTAGTTAATATCCTGCCAAAACATTTTTTTTTTAATTCTGCAAAGAAATAGCAAAAAAATACATTTAAATCTGCAGATTCTATCTTGTCCTAACTATTAATAAATGCTATACTAGTATACTTCATTATTAGTTCATATTAGTAAACATATGAACTAATATAAACTAATAGAACCTCTAATGTGTGACTGAGTTATTAAAAGAATAAATCTGCGGCAAAACTCGGTCAGCTTAAAATGTTCAGCACACAAGTCTACAATTACACAGCCGCTCCAACAGAGTTGCACAACAGAGGAATTAAGGAGGATTTAAAAACGCATTTCTGCTGAAGTTCAATTCTGCTGTTTAACCACACAAGATATAAAGACATAAAGTCCAAGCATGAATCGATAATTGTAATGGGTCTCCAAAATACCCCATTCCCAGCATCAACTCATCAAATCCCTCCAAACCAGGAGCAGAGCACAGACGTGAGCAGCTCCCTCTGCTGGAAGAGTCTCACAACACAGACTCAATCCACTTTTAAACACTACTGCTCTTACAGAATACATTTTTTCAATGATTTACTCACCTCCTTCTCATGCAAGATGTTTATATGTTTGTTTTAACAGTTGAAAATACATTTTGGATTTCAGGATTTTGTTTAATATAGAGGACTTCAGCTATTTGAACAACCAAACTGCAGTTTCAACGTCAAAGTCAAAACTTTTTAACCCTTGTGTGCTGTTGATGTAGATGTTTTCACCCAATCTCAGCTGATTTTCAGGCTTCATTTGGTCACAGCTTTATCTGTGTTTCAGCAGATGGAATGATTTTGGTGATAAATCTTATTTTGACAAATATTTTGGGAAAATGTTCAAAAATTCAACAATTCTCCTTTGGACAAATCGATTACCCTTTGGTTATGTTGGGGGCTGTTTTTGCCCCATTGACTTCCATTATAGTTACATTTATGTTGGCAGAGCCATGACAGCATATAATCATGCATTATTGATCATTGGTGGTTTTCCCTGCTGGAAAGAGGAACAATTTGTCACTTTTATTCATTTGTGTGTGTGTGTGTGTGTGTGTGTGGTCATGTGATGTGCGTTTTCAGCAGTATAGTGTGGACGGAGAGATCTTTTCAGAAATGCTAGATGAAACGCTAGTGTGGACAGGGACCATTTTTATTCTGAAACACCGTTTTATAACTAAGGGTGCTTTTACATCTGTAGTTCGCTTCATTTGGTCTGGACCAAGCGCAATAAATGATACATTGTTGCATTTTCTGCCGATTTGGGTCATTTTCACACCACACGTAGGGTGCTTTCACACCTACACTTTTGTTTCGGAACCTGTCTCGTTTGCCCAGTTAGCGCGGTTCGTTTGGCATATATGAAACCACCAATTGTTCTCGGATCTGCGCCAAATCAATCGCTCCGAGATCACTTGAATGAGGTGGTCTCGGCTCGATTGAAACAAATTCTGGAGCGGATCGATTGTAGTAAGAAAGCGATTCAATCCGAGCGTGGTTATATCAGTGTTTTATGGATATGTAATAGGCATACGGCTTTATAAAGACTGAATTATGAGTAGGGCGGGAAGTTTCGCAAGTCTCCGGATACCCGCAAACGAGAAGATAATCTCCCGGTAATCTCGCGTCTCCCTCCCGGTCCTCAAATAGGCTACGTCGCACACTCTTCTCACCCCTCCCCACCGCATCTCTCCTCAGACACGTCACGCGCACCTTGTCAAACACCACCAAACCACCACTTCTCCTGACAGCTGAGCTGGACTCTGCAAAATAAACCCTGACACTCATTCACTCATCTGACAAAATCTACATCACTCATTGGCCAGATGTTGTTGAACATAGTTCCTAAATTGCTAATCGATTGGTCAGAATTCACGTACGGGAAAATGCCAATGAAACTCCCGCAAGTAAACAAACTGGCAGACACAAAATGTCGCTTACTTTGGAGGGACAACTGCGCTGGCTTATTGTATCAAGCTATACATTTAGAGAATGAAGCGCGGCCGCGGCTGGAAAACAATGTTTTAATGCATCGCATGTCACTTCAGGAGGAGGCGTGAATTAATTTAGCTAAACTGCGACATCTTGTGGAAATATTAACAACGATCTTCTCTCTCTGTTGGTAAAGCACTGTCAACTAATATTTTTCCTCCACAATCCATAGTGCACAGTGCACCGGCCTACGGCAGCTGAATTAGTCCAAAAGGCCAGTGCTTTGCGCTGTTGGGTCTGTTTTAGTTAAGATCATATTCTCACCACAAACCAACCACTCCAGGGTTCGTTTGAAAGCGTACCGAGACCTGCTTGAAGAGGTTTTGGTGTGCACTCGAGTATGATTGCTGCATTCTCACCTGCCCAAACAAACTTTAAGATTTAACCAAATTCAACAGAAGTAAATAAGGCAGGTGTGAAAGCACCCTTAGATGTATTGGTGTAAACGGGGCCTGAGTGTGTATTTTTTACGAGCGGGTTGCTGCTGCAATGGGGCCAGGGTGTAGGATCGATGGCATCGTTATCGACCCAGCCCTAATATACACCAGTTTCACACTCACATTGCTGAGTCTTGTTAGCTCTAAGTGAATGTTTTCACTGTCTTGACTAGTCTGATTTGATCTTTGTTTGTTTTATTGTTTACGTTGTTTTCTGCCTGTCCAATTATCTGTGACTTCGACTACGCTTTGGATTACCTACATGCTCCTGTCTGTCCCCGTTTTGACAATTGCCTGTCTGACAATTCTAATAAACTGCATTTGGATCCTTACCTTTTTTATTCCTCTCATTAATAATACGGTGTTTTAGTTACTGGTCAACTGCTGCCAGTAAGTTGCTGTATATTCTACAGGGAATTATTAACAGTGTGGATGGAAGCTAATAGCCCCTTTCAAACATACAGACCTTTCCAGAAAATTACCGCCAATTTTCCGGAAAGGTCTGTATGTGTGAACAATCCCCTTTTTAAAATACTGGTGAATTCGTTTTGGCAATTTTCCGGATAGAGAAGTTGAAACAATACCGGTAATTTGCTGGAATGCTGCGCTGTTTGAATGCAGAAGGAAGATTGCCGGAAAGAGCGCATTTACGTCTAGAACGTGCTGATGTAAGACGTCTACTTTAAAGGGTCACGAAACACAAAAACACATTTTTTGAGCTGTTGACAGTCGTATATGTGTCCCACACTGCTAAAAACACTATTAGGACACCTATATTTCACAAAAAAGTGTAAATTGGTTGTTTTTGCGTTATTTCAAGCAAATTCATACTTCCTGTTTGAAACAAATTTTTGAAGCTGCGTCTCGGTCATGACATAATAGCGTGTATTCCAGCGTGCAGACTGGACGTCTGTGCCAGAGTGAGTCTTATTACGTCTTACAGTGTGTTGCATTAATGCATGAGTAAGGCTTGGTTCAACCAATCAGCGCGCTCTATTGTGCAACTTCATTAATATTCATTAGTGTCATCGTGTTTACGCCACAGAGACGCCACGTTGTGTTGGCAAAACAAGCGTAAAGTGTTGCTTTTATAGTTTGCTGCCATTAAGTTTTGTTTTCTTTTTCTCTCTGTGAGAGCTCAGCTGGATCACGTGTGGATTAACAGTGTACGCGACGCTCGACAACAATAACTTACGTGTCTAAGGAGGATTATTGTTTACCTGAGAGCTGTTCTCATCTGCAAACGCTGAGATCCAGATTCGCTTGTAACGTTAGTCTCCTCTTCATAAAGACGCGGCTCTAGTTGCTGGTGATTGTCCTGTCTCTACAGATTTGGTAAGTGAGCGACCAGTGCTCTTTGTTTATTCAGTTTGTTCGTATCGAATTAAGTTAACTATTGCACTGAGTGCAAACATAGCACCGCATTTTGTGACCGGAATAACACACGCGGCTTTCTGACTCTACCTGCCGTGTGCATGTAAGTTTCCGGGAAATGCAGTTTTTTTTTTCTCTCATTCGCCGTGCGGTATAAAACATTGCATGAAAAATACACGGTAAGAGCAGATCCTCGAATCAAATATCTCGTTTGTCGCGAGGGGCATGAATGAATTCCCTGAATGAAAGAGCTAAACTGCAGTTAAAGTAAAACATTTAATAATTTGGCAAATAATTCGACTACAGATGTCCATGTAGGTTAAACACCATCACTTTCTCATGTGTGTGTATTTTGACTGAAACTCGCGCGCTCCCAAATAGACACTCCCACACCCTCCCACTTTAGTTCCTCCGACACTCCCCCTAAACAGAGCTGGACACGCCCACTTTTCTGACTTTTTCCAAAGTAGAGGTGTGAAAACACCCTGCTGAAACGAGGGGGTTTCATGGCCCTTTAAGGTACGTCTTACGTCTACTTTCCACGCAGTTTATGAAAATGAAAGCCTCTGAATATTTTTCCAGACACATTTAGCTGCTACATGTTAGTCAGATAACGTTTCTGTGATCCTTCTTAATGCCAACTGTGGAAAAACTATCGATAAAATGCTTATGATAAAGCGCTGTTTGTTTACCTTCAAACTCTGCTTCAGTCGCTTGGTGCGTGTGCCGTGAAAGCAGCCGATGAGCGCCAGCACACACACATTAACCCCTTTCACACAGTGATACCGGTAAATATCTGGAAAATTTCCGGAACGACTTTACCGGTATATTCAAAAAAGCGCTGTTCACACCGGCGAGGACGTTACGGAAATTTTCCGGAAAAGAGCATTCACACATCCATTCCAAAATACCGGTAAATTCTGACATCATTCACCACAAATGAGCTTTAAACGGCTGCGCTTGTATTTGTAAACATTTGACTAAATTACAAACTCTGTGGATGATCAATATTGTGAACAACTTTCGCAGGATCACTTTCTCTTTCTCGTTCATTATATGTGCGTGTGCAGGCGCTCACAGGCTGTTTCACAGGCACACGCAAAGCTTGCAGGTAAACAAACAACGGCTTATCATAAGCATCTCATCGATGATTATTTACACAGTTGACATAAAGAAGAACATATAAACGTGATCTGACTAACTTCTAGCAGCTAAATGTGTCTGGAAAAATATTCAAAGGTTTTTATCCTCACAAACCGCGCGGACGTAAATGCGTCTGACTGTTGTGATTGGCTAAAGCAGACGTCTCACGTCAGCACGTTCTAGACGTGCACGCGCTTATTACGGGAATCTTCCTTCTGCATTCACACAGCGCAGCATTCCGGCAAATTGCCGGTAATAATACAACTTCTCTTTCCGGAAAATAGCCAGAAGGAATTTACCGGTATTTTCAAAAAGGAACTGTTCACACATACGCAATTTTCCGGAAAGGTCTGTATGTGTGAAAGGGGCTATTATGTAAATCTCGACATGTGAAAGTGGTCCACTATATGGTTTCATATGGTTGTTCACAATACTTATCCATCCAAAGAAGATGTAATGCAGTCTTGTAAATGTTAAAGGTTTAAATAAAAGTGAAACCATCAAGAAAAGCCTGACCCCTACTATGTTTACACATGTATAGGTCATTTCTGATTAATGATGTCAGAATTTACCGGTATTTTGGAATGGATGTGTGAACAGACTTTTCCTGGAAAAATGACAGAATATCCGTGCCTGTGTGAACACCTTTTTTATGAATATTCCAGTACAGTCATTTTGGAGATTTTCCGGATATTTACCGGTATCGCTGTGTGAAAGGGTCTATTGACTCTCGTATTTCAATCATGCTGCACACACTCCTTCAACAGAAGCATAGTTAGTTTTCTAACTAAACGTATTGTCTTCTATAAAGTAAAAACTGTTTGATAATCGTAACTCAGAGAGGCAGCTCTGTCCTGCTGTGACGTTCTCCTCCAGCATGTGATCAGTAATGGGCTGTTTTATGTGCTTCCTCCTACAGCTCCACCTGCGCTCATTAATGTAACTCACTGCAATCATTAGACATGCGGATAAAACACACCGAGTCCAATAAAAGAACAAATTAACGGAAATAAATCCAGAGAAGATGAGGGGAGAGGAGAGAAAGAAAACTTCCCACAGTCCTTGAGTGTGTTTGAGTCCTTGACAAACAGAAGAGCTGTAACACAAACATCCTGCAGTGGAAAACACACTGCCAATTCAGCCATCCATCTGTTTAGATTTCTGTCTGTCTATCTATCCGTCTGTTTATCCACCCATCCATTTATCTGACTATCAATCCACCCATCTATCTGTCCATTTATCCATCTGTTGATCTATCCATCTGTCCATCCATTCAACTTTTCATTGATCCATCTGTCTATCCATCTATGCATCCATTTGTCTACCATTTATTCTACCCTTCCATCCATCCATACTTCTATCTAACCATATATCCAACATATTATCTATCCATCAGTCCATCCTATCAATGTTTCATCTATCCATCTGTCCATCCATCCAGCCATTGGTCCATCTATCCATCCATTCAACATTTCATTTATTCATCCATGCATCCATCCTAGTTTTCATCTAGCTATCTGTCTATCCATCCATCCATTTGTCTATTTGTCCAACCATTCAACCTTTCATCTATCCACCCATCTTTTCATCTATATATGTGTATCCATCCATTCATTTGTCTATCCAATCATCCATCCATCCATCCATCCAACCAACTTTTCATCTATCCATTTCTCCATGCTTCTAACCATCCATCCAACTTTTCATCTATCCATTTGTCTATCCTTCCATCCTCTGGTATATCTATCCATCTATCCATCCTATCATTGACCTATTTATTCATCCATCCATCCATCTATCCATCCATTCGTCTGTCTATCCGCCCGTCCGTCCACCCATGCAACTTTGTCTGTCCATCTATCTGTCTATCTATCTGTACATCCATCCAACTGTTCAAATTTCCATCTCCCCACCATCCATTCATCCATCTATCCATCTGTGTACCCATCCAACTTTTCATTTATCTATCCATCCATCCACCCACCCACCCATCCATCCATCAATCTAATCTATTTACCTATTCATCCATACATTTATCCATAAGTTCTTCTATCCATTCACCCATCCATCCATCCATCTACCAATTCATCCATTTATTTATCCAAAACTTCATCTACCTATTTATTCACACATTCATCCATCCGTCCATCCATCCATTAACCCATATACCACATTATACCACATTTATTCATGAGTTCATCTATCCATCCATCCATCCATCCACCAATTCTTCCATCCATTTATCCATAAGTTAATCTATCTATCTATTCACCCATCCATCCATCCATCCATCCATCCACCAATTCCTCCATCCCTTTTTCCATCCATCCATCCATCTACTAATTCATCTATCCACTTATCCATGAGTTCATCTATTCACCCATCCATTCATCTACCATTTCATCCACCCACTTATCCATGAGTTCATCTATTCACCCATTCATCCATCTACCAATTCATCCACCCATTTATCCATAAGTTGATCCACCTATTTATTCACAGATCCATCCATCCGTCCGTTCATCCATCCATTAATCCATGTACTCCATTTTTTCATGAGTTCATCTATCTATCTATCTATCTATCTATCTATCTATCTATCTATCTATCTATCTATCTATCTATCTATCTATCTATCTATCTATCTATCTATCTATCTATCTATCTATCTATCCATCCATCCATCCATCCATCCATTTATCCATCCATCCATCCAACCATCTATCCATCCATCCATCCATCCATCCATTCATCCACCAATTCTTCCATCCATTTATCCATAAGTTCATCTATCTATTCACCCATCCATCCATCCATCCATCCATCCATCCATCCATCCATCCATCCATCCATCTATCTATCTATCTATCTATCTATCTATCTATCTATCTATCTATCTATCTATCTATCTATCTATCTATCTATCTATCTATCTATCTATCTATCTATCCATCCATCCATCCATCCATCCATCCATCCATCCATCCATTTATCCATCCATCCATCCATCCATCCCTTTATCCATCCATCCATCCAACCATCTATCCATCCATCCATCCATCCATCCATCCATCCACCAATTCTTCCATCCATTTATCCATAAGTTCATCTATCTATTCACCCATCCATCCATCCATCCATCCATCCATCCATCCATCCATCCATTTATCCATTTACGAATTCATCCATCCACTTATAAGTTTATCTATTCAACCATCCATCCATCCATCCATCCATGCATCCATCTACCAATTCATACATCTATTTATCCAAAAGTTCATCTACCTATTAATTCACAATCCATCCATCCGTCCGCTCATCCATCCATTAATCCATTTACCCCATTTATTCATGAGTTCATCTATCTATCTATTCGCCCATCCATCCATCCATCCATCCATCCATCCATCCATCCATCCATCCATCCATCCATCCATCCATCCATTTACCAATCTATCTATATGTATTCACCCATCTATATACCTATCCATTTATCAATTCATACATCCAATTATCCATATGTCAATCTATCTATTCATCCATCCCTCCATTTATCAATTCATACCTCTATCCATCCATTTATTACAACCATCCGTTCATCCACCTACCCATCCAATTGTTAATCAATATAAACATCAGCATGTCTATTTAAATGAATATTGATATATTTATAGCACAGTTGTTAGCGGTTTTCTATCGTTGCACGCGTAGGTTTAATTAGCATGTAGCACTGTGGTCGTGTGAGCCGCGATATTTTATTTCTCTCTGTGCTGACAGTTTTATAAGGCTACTTGTGTTTTATGGCTTGTTGTTGTGTGCGTTTGTGTTGCAGGTAAAAGAGATGAATGTTGCGTTTGCTCAGGTTTTAATTGTGTCTCATTTCAAGTGGCCCCAGAGAGCATCAATCAGCACTAATTGTGTGTGTGTGTGTGTGTGTGTGCGCGCTTTCACACTTGGCTGATTTGAGAGTTATAATAAGCTGATGACTAAACCTAAATCAATAGCCCTGTATCGACCGCGCACACACACTCACATATACGCAGAGAGCTGTGCGTGAGGTATTTATAATATATCTGAAGGTTGAGTTCAGTGTGTGAATAATAATTAAACTCCAGAGGAAAGCTGGACACAAACTGATGACAGAGTGAGAGTCAGCCGTCAGATATATTATACATGCCTGACCCTGAGCTGTCCGTCCGTTCGTTGGTTCGTTTGTGTGTGTGTGTGTGTGTTGTCTTTCTTTGTACTCACCCAAAGCTTGTGATGCGAACACTGCCATGGCGCTCTGCAAGCGATCTGGTCGTAACGCCTGAACCACCAACATCTGAGCGATAGAAATAAAGAGTCAGCTATTACTCTGATTGGTTGATGCTAGAGATGTAACGGTCAGTTGATTGACAGCTCACCTGCTGAAATAGGGAGATCTTCTTGGCAACTGGAAGTGGGATTTCCTGTTCGCAGCAGGAACTGCGCAAGAACGTGAGCCACAGATCTGCGTCGCTCAGACAGAGAGACTGATACAGCACTGGAAATGTGCTCTGGAGAAACATCAACAAGACATCATAATAGAAAAGACCAAAAAGAGCAATGCTGATAGTCAAACGTCTGTCTGAGATAGTCTAGGGCCCTGATTAGTTTTGTGATTATGATTATTTTATATATATTTATTATACAACATTCATTTTTTTTAATACAGAAGATATTTTATTTGTGAAGGTTTAGTAACATTTTTGGTCTCTACAAGCATTTTGTTAAATTTAATAATAAATAATACATTTAATAACAAAACATTTAATTGTGCTCAGTTATTTTTTCTGGATTAATAATTAAATACAAATTTATAAAAAAAAATTCGGAACCAAATGTATACATTTATTTAATATTTTAAAATGTAATCATTGCATATAAATTAATCATTCATTTTATTTCTGTTAACGTTCATCATGAAAGAGTGTAACTCTTCAAATAAAATGCGTGATACTGCTTAAATGTAAAGCTAATAATTTGATAATTAATAATCTTTTGTTATTTTATGTACTTTAACATGCAAAATCAAGTGAAATCAGGATATTTAAACAGTTTAACAACTAATAAAATTAAAATAGGTGACATGGTGGCTCAGTGATCAGCACTGTCACCTCACAGCAAGAAGTCCCGGCTTGGTCAGTTGGCATTTCTGTGTGGAGTTTGTAGTTCTCCCCGTGTTGGCGTGGGTTACCTCCAGGTACTCCGATTTCCCCCACAGTCCGAACACATGCGCTATAGGGGAATTGCTGAACTAAAACAGGCGTAGTGTATGAGTGTGTGTAAATAAGTGTGTATGGAGGTTTCCCAGTACTGGGTTGCAGCTGAAAGGGCATCCGCTGTGTAAAAAAAAAAGGCTGGAATAGTTGGCGGTGGCAATCCGCTGTGGTGAGCCCTGATAAATAAAGGGACTAAGCTAAAGAAAAATCAAAGAAGGAATAAAAATAAACTAGCTCGACTTTTTATTACTTTTTATATATATATTTTTTACACATAGCTCGACTGTTTATATATATATATATAGCTCAACTTTTTAATTATATATATATATATATAGCTCGACTTTTTATTTATATATAAATATACACACACACACACACACACATACACACACACACATATATATATATATATATATATATATATATTTATATATATATATATATATATATATATATATATATATATATATATATATATATATATATATATATATATATATATATATATATATATATATATATAGTTGAAGTCAGAATTATTAGCCCCCTTCGATTTTTTTTCTTCTTTTTTAAATATTTTCCAAATGATGTTTAACACAGCAAGGACATTTTCACAGTGTGTCTGATAATATTTTTTCCTCTTTAGAACGTCTTATTTGTTTTATTTCGGCTAGAATAAAAGCGGTTTTGAATTTATTATTATCCATTTTAGGGACAAAATTATTAGCCCCTTTAAGCTATATTTTTTCTTGATAATCTACAGAACAAATCATCGTTATACAATAACTTGCCTAATTCAATTTATATATATATATATATATATATATATATATATATATATATATATATATATATATATATATATATAAAGTTGCGCTGTATACATGTAAATAAAAAGTTGCACTATATATGCATGTATGTGTGTGTGTGTATATATATATATATATATATATATATATATATATATATATATATATATATATATATATATAGAGCTCGACTTGCCACAGCGGAATGAACCGCCAACTATTCCAGAATATGTTTTACACACTGGATGCCCTTTCAGTTACAACTCAGTAATGGGAAGCACCCATCCAAACTCGTTCTCACACACACACACACACACACACACACAAACACACGCACATGCACACGCACGCACGCACGCACACACGCACACAACAGCCAATTTAGTTTCTTCAATTGACCTATAGCACTCAAAGAAATCCTACGAAACATGGGGAGAACATGCAAACTCCACACAGAAATGCCAACCTACCAAGCCGGGACTCAAACCAGTGACCTTCTTGCTGTGCTAATCAATGTTGCCCACAGTTTTTGTTTTGCATGTTATACTAAATTCAGCGATTAAGTCAAACTTTTCCACAATCACCTTGAGCAGAGCCACAGCCATCAGTCTCTCCTGATCAATCCAAGAAGGAAACTGTTCTCGCAGAGACTTCTGGGAATCCTGAAGAAACATAAAAAATTCATGCAAACAGCTGGAGAAGTGTGTTAATGCATAGAGAGAAGCAGAGAAAGAGCCATACCGTCTTCCGAACCATATCCCCAACAACGAGGCCAGTGAAAACATCCCATTCCTGCATTACAGAAGCACACAGACCCACACAGGTGATTTGGTTTTATTGTGCTCTCCCGACAGCTTTAATAACAGCACATTTGTCTTGTCGGAGGCGCTGCAGACCACCAGAAACACAAGCGCCATCGTTCATTCAGAATTGATTATGAGTGTATTTCTCAAACACACTTACGTTCTCCTGGAAGAGCTCTGGACTCATTCCCTTCACAAAGTGCAGAGCAAACATCAACTGATCGGCCTAAGAAACACACACAGATGCAGCACTTCAGATCAACATGCTTAAGATGAATCTCTTCTGAACTGACATCTTCTCATTTCCTAACTTTAAAAGGAAAAAAAACGTTTATAATATTTACAATCATGGCTGCAGGAGATTGGAAAAATCTAGCATTGAGATTGCTATTCTCCGATCTATATTGCAACATGAATAACATTTCACCAGATGACTTTAATATTTCTAGTTGGAATGAGTTGACAATTGTATATAGTATGGGGATGATTCTGTAGGGGAGTTAATCAAATAGATAATAATCCAATAAAAGAAAAGAACACACAATAAACAGTGTTTTATTTCGTTTTTGGAGGAGACTAACAGTATTCAGTAACAGAATTCATTTGTTCATTTTCATCCACTTTTCAGGGGCCGGGTCGCGAGGGTAGCAGTCTCAGAAGAGAACCCCAGATTTCCCTCTCCCCAGACACTTCCCCCAGCTCTTCTAGGGGATCCTGAGGTGTTCCCAGGCCAGCCGAGAGACATAGTCAATCCAGCGTGTCCTGGGTCTTCCCTGAGGCCTTTTCCCGGTGGGACATGCCTGGAACACCTCCATAGGTAAGCGTCTAGAAAGCATTCGAAACAGATGCCCGAGCCACCTCAGCTGACTTCTCTGGATGTGGAGGAGCAGCGGCTCTACTCCAGGTGACAGAGCTCCTCACCCTATCTATAAGAGAGCATCCTGCCACCCGGCGAAGGAAACTCGTTTCGGCTGGTTGTATCTTGTCCTTTCTCTCATGATCCATAGCTCATGACCATTCATTCAGTCATTTTCTTGTCGGCTTAGTCCCTTTATTAATCCGGGGTCGCCACAGCGGAATGAACCGCCAACTTATCCAGCAAGTTTTTACGCAGCGGATGCCCTTCCAGCCGCAACCCATCTCTGGGAAACATCCACACACACACTCACACACTACGGACAATTTAGCCTACCCAATTCACCTGTACTGCATGTGTTTGGACTGTGGGGGAAACCGGAGCACCCGGAGAAAACCCACACAAAGGCAGGGACAACATGCAAACTCCACACAGAAACACCAACTGAGCCAAGGTTCGAACCAGCGACCTTCTTGCTTTGAGGTGACAGCACTACCTACTGCGCCACTGCCTCGCCCCAGCTCATGACCGTATGATTTAGAAATAAATAATTATTAAATTTAAGTGGCACGGTGGTTCAGTGGTCAGCACTGTGGCCTCACAGCGAGAAGGTCACTGGTTCAAGTCCCAGCTGAGTCAGTTGGCGTTTCTGTGTGGAGTTTGCATGTTCTCCCCATGTTGGCATTGGTTTCCTCCGGGTGCTCCTGTTTCCCCCACAGTCCAAACACATGCTCTGTAGGTGAATTGGAAGAACTAAATAGTTTCCCAGCACTGGGTTGGCGCTTCATTCCGCTGTGGCTAAGAACAATTAATGAATGAATTATTAAATGTACAAACGGTACACTTTCTTAGGTCTGAACAGTTCCTCATACAGTCACAGGCCTCAAAAAATGATCAATTATAATCCAGACTCAACATCGCATATCATACTATGTGATGAATGCAAATGATTACATTGAGATATTAATGTTGAAATCATATATCATGCAGGCCTATTTGGAATTCATCAAAAAATCAAACAAATAAAAAAAACAAGACCCGCATACTTAAGAAAAGAATATGTAGCATTAAGGAATTTGTGGTACCTATAACTTCCTTTGTAAGAAAAAAAACTTGAAGTTTCTCAAAGGCTGTTTCTCAATATGCGTTCTTCAGCGGTCTCGCGTCCTTGTGTTCTCGTGAAACGTCATCATCAGCTGCCTAAGTTCAGTTCCATTACTCAAGACCGCAAGTACGGAGGACGCGTGAAACTTCCCGGATGTGTTCTTGATATCGAGGACGCAACGATGCAGACTTGAGCACCGAACTCGCTCTGGAAGTCCCAGAAGTCATTGCGACTGGAGGTGGGAAGCGCAGCATTTTATTTAGATTTATTATTAAAGTTCAGAGATATCACTTATTTACCTCAGGAGTTTCCCTAAATGAAACGGTGAACGTAAACATTACCATGGACATCTTAATAAAGGAATAAACACATTAAGGGTGTTTGTTTGCTGAAATTCGTATTAAAATCTGTTTTATTTATATTGTGCAACATATATTTATAATGTTTTTATTCAAAGTATATATTTAGAAAAGGGGAAAAGCAATAAATCGTTGTATGAATGCTTTAATGTTTAAATAATTTACAATTTAAAACACGTGAAGGTCATGTGACCATCAGGAAGAACGCAGCATCTCAACTCTCAAAGGACGCGTTCTCTGCCCTCGCGGTCTCCTGAGTTCGTTCTTCCGAGGACACCTGGCAAAACCGGTCTCCACAAGAACACAAGTCCGTTCTCTGCGTTCTTGGAATTGAGAAACAGCCAAGGTCTGTGTGAACCAGAAGTTGCTGCAGGCTATTATTTCACTTGGATGGAGGGGCGTGGCCAAGCATATTTCACCAAAACCTTCAAACTGACATCAACATTCCAGAAACAAATAGTCAGATTTAGATTAAAGATTGGCAAAACAAACAGCTTTTTTTCCGGATTAAACTGCACAGATTTGTACATCATACTCGTTTATTTGTCTATATATATCATTTTTTTGCGGTATATATATATATATATATATATATATATATATATATATATATATATATATATATATATATATATATATATATATATATATACTGTTACGAACCGCACAGTTTTGCTGCGTGTATGTTCTTTCTGTCTCTCTCTTTCTCTCTCTCTCTCTCTCTCTGTACCGGCCCTGTCATTTTCTCAGGTACCGCCTACTTTGGAGCACTATTGGCTGACAGGACTGCCAATCCTAATCAACCGTGTGACGATGACTTCTCTCTCTGCCAATCGCGTTCATTGCAGAGCCCTTTAAAAACGGAAGCGGCAACGGGGAGAAATCAGCTGTTGTTGTTTTGGCGTGTTGTCTGTTTGGTGGTGTCCGTGTGCGTTGTCGCTGTTACTGATGTGTGCTTTGATTGAGATCTATTGATGTTGACTTTGAGTGAGTAACTGATGACTTTGAGTGAGATTTGTTTGAGAGTTCTGACGTGTGTTGCTACATCTATAGCCCGCTAATGCTCCATTCAAAACCTTCTGTGATTTGACAAGGGAGATCTGGAACAACATAGTAAGTCACGTGACATACATATTTGCACGCAGGATTATTGATGTATAGACACACTAGTTAGCGAAGTGCGCTAATTTTGTATTTTTATTTATTAGTTAGAGTAAGTTCAGGGCGCTTTGCGCTGAAGACTTTTCTTTTCATATTGTTATTTTCTTATTTAGTGGATTGGGGAGGAGATTAAGGGAATGTTTTTGTTATATTTATTTCTTTGATTTCCATGCGCAAACTTCAGTTCCCCCTCCTATTTGTCTTGGTTCTTTTCAAATTTATCTTATGGTTTGTAAATATTGTAAATAATGTGGGAGCAATAAATCTTTTGCGGTGCTAATTTGTTGTTTGGTGTTTTCTTTTGCCATTTTTCAACATCAGTTTATACTTTGGTCATCTTTATGTTACTCCTTTTAATACCCTAGACAAATTGCCATCAAGGATCGTAACATGAAATGGGGCCTCGTCCCGGATATTTATCTGAGACATTAAATAAGATCAATTAAGGTAAGATAAAATAAATCATCTGGAATAAATTGAATTCATCAAGAAAATAATTTTTGAAAAGTAATTTTTGAAATTAATATTTCTTAAATTTATCAGATGATAATCTTTGAAAAAATGACCAAAGAAAAGCTGTGTTGATGGCAACAGAAATTGCTGTATAGTAGTTGACATTTAGGTAAGTTGCAGAAGTAGCAGTTTGCAGCACTTTTTGAGCACGCGACACTTTAATTTAAAATGTTCAGTTTAGAGGAATTTGTTAAGAGTCCTTCATTGGAGCTGCTTGACGTTTGTCGGAAACAAGACTTGTTTTTGATTGCTGATCATTTTAAACTGGTAGTTAACAGACAGGATCGTAAAGCTGAAATTAAGCAAAAGTTAACAGAGCAGTTGGTTGAGCTTAATGTTCTTATCACGCCAAATATTGAAATGGATGAGACGGCTGATCATGCAAGCCTTGGTGATGAGGTGGTGACTTCTTTAGATATGGGAGATCAGAACGTGTGTAGTGGCAGTACAGATGCAGAAGCAGGGGTGGAGGCCGCTGTTGATACTAATGTTGGTTTGCCACCGTTTGAACCGTTCTCCCCATTCTCCATAGGTTCACGAGATGATGCGCGACTGAAAGTTCGCATGGCACGTCTTTATTATGATGCGCAAGAGCACACCCGTCGGGCTGAAATTGACTTGCGTTTGCAGATACGCAGACTCGAAATCGAGGCTGATACGCAGGTGAGACTGCGCCAGCTCGAGTTGGACGCTTCAAAGAAGGCTGTGGAGGCTATTAAGCCAGTTCCAGCTTCTTCCTCTTCTTCTTCAAATGTATCTCCGGTGTCGACTTCATCCACTTCAAGTTTTGACGTGAGTAAGCACATTGCGCTTGTTCCACAATTTAGAGAATCTGAAGTTGATTCTTATTTTAATGCGTTTGAACGCATTGCGACTTCATTGCACTGGCCACCTGAGTTCTGGTCTTTGTTACTGCAATGTAAACTTGTAGGCAAAGCTTTGGAAGTTTATTCTACTTTATCACTTGAAGAGAGTTTAAAGTATGATTCAGTTAAATCAGCAATACTTCGTGCATACGAATTAGTTCCCGAAGCTTATAGACAGAAGTTTAGGACGCATAGGAAAACTTCTAATCAAACTTTTGTGGAGTTTGCTAGAGAAAAGGGCACGCTTTTTGATAAATGGTGTGTAGCTAGTGATGTGGCAGATTTTAAATCACTGCGTGAGCTTGTTCTTTTAGAGGAGTTCAAGAATTGTTTGCCTGAGAAAGTGGTAGTTTATCTTAACGAACAAAAGGTAAATTCATTGTCACATGCCGCTGTTCTCTCTGATGAATTCATTTTAACTCACAAGAACGTATTTGTTCACTCACGTGTGGAGAATGCACCTGCCGTTCCAATTTTATCTAACACACAGTTTGTGCGCTCGAAAAATAATGCACCAAGAGTTGGCGATGAACGTAACTGTTACTATTGCCATGTAAAAGGTCATGTAATAGTTGACTGCCCCCGACTTAAACGAAAACAACAATCACAAGCTAAACCTGTAGGTTTTGTAAAGACTTTTAATCAGAGTGTGGCTGAAATCTCAAAAGATAAGGTAGAGGAGACGTTCCGTCCTTTTATTCTTAAGGGGTTAATTTCTCTGACTGGTCGTGATGAGGATCAAAAGGAAATCACAATGCTTCGTGATACAGGCTCGATGCAAAGTTTTATTGTTGAAAGTGCGATCAAATTTTCTGATGAGACGTCATGTCATTCTAGTGTAGTAGTGCAAGGAATTGAAATGGGATGTGTAAAGAGACCTTTGCATAATCTGCATTTAAAAAGTGATCTATGTTCTGGACTTGTCCGTGTTGCAGTTTGTTCTTCACTGCCTATGAAAGGGGTAGATTTTATCCTGGGCAATGATTTAGCCAGAGGAAAAGTCATGCCGTTATTAGAAGTTCTAGATGAACCGACAGAATGCACGTCTGATGAGGTGGGTGAAGCCTATCCTCATGTTTTTCCTGTGTGCGCTGTCACTCGTGCGCAGTCGCGTAAAGAGATTGAATTGAATGACTCTTTCTTTCCTTCTGTTGTAAACGGAGAGGAAAATTTGAACTTTGAGAAAAAGAAACCAGAAAAGGTGAGGATTTTGCATGATGTAACTGACAAGAATTCATTGCTTTTAAAGATCACACGAGAAAAATTGATCACTGCACAGAAAGAAGACAAAACATTGACTACACTTTTTAATGCTGCAATTTCACATGATTTGGCCAAGACAAAACAAAGCGCTTACATTTTAGACAACGACTTGTTAATGCGTAAGTGGTGTTCGTCACCTGACAAGGCAGAATTAGATGCTTTTTATCAGATTGTTGTTCCTGCCCCATATCGCCCACATGTGTTATGCTTGGCACATGATCATCCACTTTCGGGTCATCTGGGTGTAAGGAAAACTTACAATCGGATTTTAAAACACTTTTTCTGGCCTGGATTAAAAAGTGATGTAACTCGTTATTGCCGTTCTTGCCATGTTTGTCAAATTGCGGGAAAACCAAATCAGGTTGTTCCACCTGCACCGTTAAAACCCATACCTGTTCTTGGCGATCCATTCGAACATGTCCTTATTGACTGTGTAGGTCCGTTTAAAAAGTCCAAAAGTGGTAATCAATTTCTGCTCACAGTGATGTGTTTAGCCACTCGATTTTCTGAAGCAATTCCTTTGAGAAAAGTCACTGCACCTGTTGTTGTTAAGGCATTAGTTAAGTTTTTCTCGACTTTTGGTTTGCCTAAAATAGTGCAAAGTGACCAGGGCACTAATTTTATGTCCAAGCTGTTCAAACAGGTCATGCAAAATTTAGGAATCACACATCGCACCTCCAGCGCTTACCATCCCGAAAGCCAAGGAGCTCTGGAGCGTTTTCACCAAACTTTGAAGTCGATGTTGAGGAAATATTGCATGCAGACTGGTAATGAGTGGGATGAAGGTATTCCAATGCTGATGTTCGCGATTAGAGAGAGTGTTCAGGAGTCACTCGGCTTTAGCCCAGCTGAGTTGGTCTATGGATACCAATTGCGCGGACCTTTGAAGGTTCTAAAAGATCAAATTCTGGAAACTGACAATTCAAAAACGAATGTTTTAGAGTACGTAACAAAGTTTCGAGCAAGGTTGCAGACCGCTTGTTCAATTGCTAGAGATTCACTTGCCCGTGCGCAAAAAGAAATGAAACGAACATTTGACAAAAAGGCAGTTGCGCGTTCTTTTAAGCCTGGTGACGCAGTTCTTGTTTTTATGCCTATACCTGGTTCTTCACTGTCAGCTAAATTTTTCGGACCGTACGAAGTGAAAGAAAAATTGAGCGAGACTAATTATGTGATCTGTACACCCGACCGAAGACGAAAAACCCGCACTTGTCATGTGAATATGCTTAAACTTTATCATTCGAGGGCACAGGATGATGCTGAGAAAATGACGGATAATGCTGTTATTTCTGTTGTTGCTGTGACAGAAAATCCTGTTGATGCTGATGAAGATGGGCTTATGTTTCCAAGTATTTCTCAGTCTACCGTGAGTTTGTCTAATTCTGAGATTTTAAAAGATCTTGATTCACATTTTAAAAACTTGACTGTTGATCAGAAACGCGATCTTGTGACATTAATTTCTGAATTTAAGTGTCTGTTTAATGATGTGCCAACACTCACAAATGTCATTCAACATGACATTGATGTCAAAGATGCTCGTCCAGTCCGACAGCACGCTTACAGAGTAAATTCTGTGAAACGTTCAGTTATGCAACAAGAGGTTGACTATTTGCTGGATAATGGTCTTGCTAAGCCTAGTTCTAGTCCATGGAGTTCTCCATGTATTTTAGTGCCAAAATCTGATGGTTCTTTTAGATTCTGCACAGATTTTAGAAAAGTGAATGC
>NC_141035.1:47820000-47832500 GCF_052040795.2 Danio rerio
TAGTTAACCTAATTAACCTAGTTAAGCCTTTAAATGTCACTTTAAGCTGTATAGAAGTGTCTTGAAAAATATCAAGTCAAATATTATTTACTGTCATTCATTCATTCATTTTCTTGTCGGCTTAGTCCCTTTATTAATCAAGGGTCGCCACAGCAGAACCAGCAAGGTTCTTATCCAGCAAGTTTTTTTGCAGCGGATGCCCTTCCAGCTGCAACCCATCTCTGGGAACAATCTACACACACATTCACACACACACTCATACACTACGGACAATTTAGCCTACCCAATTCACCTGTACCGCATGTCTTTGGACTGTGGGTGAAACCGGAGCACCCGGAGGAAACCCACGCGAACGCAGGGAGAACATGCAAACTCCACACAGAAACGGCAACTGAGCCGAGGCTTGAACCAGCGACCTTCTTGCTGTGAGGCGACAGCACTTACTGTCATCATGGCAAAGATAAAATAAATCAGTAATTAGAGATGAGTTATTAAAACTATTATGTTTAGAAATGTGCTGAAAAAATCTCTCCGTTAAACAGAAATTGGGGAAAAAAATAAACAGGGGAGCTACTGATTCAGGGGGCTAATAGTTCTGACTTCAACTGTATATGTATATAATTATTTGTGAAATGTGTTGTATGACACGCATCGTCTTTTTTATTTATATATTTTTTCCATTTATTTTTCCCCCTCTATCAATGCTGAATTATTGATGATTGCTGAGTTGACCTTGTGTTTAATATATTATTTTAGTATTGTTTAGATATTCTAATGGTAATAAGACCGTAGCATTCAAAAGAAAATCCAGACGCAAATGATCAGTTACCCTGATGAAGGCAGTTCTATGCCAAAACGCGAAGGTTTATTAGGGATCAGCCATATGAATAAAGGCTTTTTCATATTTTTTTCCACATTTTTCGAGAGCCTTGGACTGATTTTGGCGGGTTTTTGCACAGATAAAATGTTAACTTTAAGATGTGAGCTACCAAAATACACATTGTAGATTTGATTTCACAAGATTTGAAAGACTTATGCTGTGTTCAGCCTAATTATCAAATGCAGAGAACTAATTTGGAGGAAGAGCTAAACTCTACTCGAACAATATTCACTATTCACTCACAAACTTCTCAAAATTGATCTAAAACATTCTCTTATTTCTTAGAAACATTTGTGAATCCAGCCTCAGGCTATGAGGCTGATTCTCAAGAAATTCTCTTCATAATGAACAGAAAAGCGTCTGGCCAGTGAATTAATGAATGAATGACGAATATGAATCAATACGACACAATGCCAGTGCCGGAGGCCACTTTCTGCTTTTTTCTGAAGAAACGCAGGTTCTGTCCTGGGGGAAAAATTGGTTGTCCTGCCACGTAAAACAACAACTCAATCTGGCTGGACCAATGCAAAACAAAAGCAGCTCACTCTGCTGCTAGAGTCAATGAGGCTGACTTCATGCTGAACACATTCACACACTTTTGTATTCATTACAGACTCTGCACTGGTTACAATACAGCCAATTTATTTATAAACCTCCCATACATACATATATATATATATATATATATATATATATATATATATATATATATATATATATATATATACATACATACAGTTAAAGTCAGAATTATTAGCCCCCTTTTAATTTTTATTTTCTTTTTTAAATATTTCCCAAATGCTTTTTAACAGAGCAATGACATTTTCACAGTATGTCTGATAATATTTCTTTTTCTGGAGAAAGTCTGATTTGTTTTATTTCGGCTAGAATAAAAGTAGTTATTAATTTTTTAAACACCATTTTTGGGACAAAATTATTAGCCCTTTTAAGCTAATTTTTTTTCGATAATCTACAGAACAAATCATCATTATACAATAACTTGCCTGATTACCCTAACCTGTTTAGTTCACCTAATTAACTTAGTTAAGCCTTTAAATGTCACTTTAAGCTGTATAGAAGTGTCTTGAAAATATCAAGTAAAATATTATTTACTGTCATCATGACAACAATAAAACAAATCAGTTATTAGAAATAAGTTTTTAAAACTATTATGCTTAGAAATGTGCTGAAACAATCTTCCCTCCATTAAACAGAAATTGGGGAAAAAAATAAACAGGGGCGCTAATAATACAAGGGGGCTAATAATTCTGACTTCAACTGTGTGTATATATATCAGTGCTGTCAATCAATTAAAAAAAAAAATTACTAATTAATCACATTTTTTTTTTAAATTACTCACGATTAATCACATTTAAAAGACTGAAACTTGTAATTTTGGCTACTCAAATGTAAAATTAATGTAAACGCAACACAAAAACAATTTAAATTCAAAATATTATTGTTTATTAGAATGTTTGTTTAACTTGTAACACAGATTTCTTCATGTAAACAAGAAACCCACAATAAACCATTAAGATCCTGGCTTGACAGCCATATTTATTACTGAAATTAAAACACAGGCATGGTAATGCCATTAGAATTTCAAAACAATCAATGCCAATAAAGAAAACCTTGATTTTCATGTTGGATTCTAAGTGGACTGCAAAAAAATGCCGGGAACAATTGATGTCAAATAAGGGTGTCACGGTGGCGCAGTGGGTAGCACAATCGCCTTACAGCAAGAAGGTCGCTGGTTTGAGCCTTGGTTGGGTCAGTTGACATTTCTGTGTGGAGTTTGCATGTTCTCCCCGTGTTGACGTGGGTTTCCTCCAGGTGCTCCGGTTTCTCCCACAGTCCAAACACAAGTGCAATAGGAGAATTGATGAACTTAATTGACCATATTGTATGAGTTGTGAATGTGAATGTGTGTATCGTTGTTTCCCATTACTGGGTTGAATTATTGAATTGAGTAGGGTAAATTGTCTGTAGAGTGTGTGAATGAGTGGGTGTGTATGGTTGATTCACAGTGATGGGTTGCGGCTGGAAGGGCATCTGCTGCGTAAAACATATGCTGGATAAGTTGGCGGTTCATTCCGCTGTGGCGACCCCTGATTAATAACTAGACTAAGCTGAACAGAAAATGAATGAATAACGTCAAATGACATTTCCTTTAGCCAATAAAGCTACAAGATAGTTCCCATTTGCTTTAAATAATTGGAAAACAGGAAATAAATGAGACATTAGGTGACAAACTCTCAAGGCACGATCGTGAGTTCAATTTTAACTATAAAATCTATAAAAATCGTATCAAAAACAATATATATTGTACATTTTAGGATGTTTTTGCGTATTTTTTTATTCACATTTTAGAAAAACAATAACTCAAAAACACAAAAACCTGTGCGTCATGTAAAAACGGACAAAGTGCTCTTAGGGATACGTATTTCCAACAATGTTGAGTACTTTGAGGCAGTGTAAGAGTTTTTGGTCACACTTTACAATAAGGTTCATTAGTTCATGTTAATTAATGCATTTACTAAGATGAATAAACAATGACCAATACAATTACAACTGTATTTGTTCATGTTAGTTAACATTAGTTAATGAAAATACAGTAGTTCATTGTTAGTTCATGTTAACTCATGGTGGATTAACTAATGTTAACAAGCATGGACTTGGATGTTAATAATGCATTAGTAAATGTTTAATTATGATTAATAAATGCTGTACATGTGTTGTTCATGATTAGTTTATGTTAGTAAATGCATTAACTAATGAACCTTATTGTAAAGTGTTACCGAGTTTTTATGTCTGTGTTCTAGGTTGATGCTAGTAAGTTTTACGGAGGACAGTGAGGAAAACCTACCAACTCCGGCAGAGTCATCTCAATATAAAGGGCTGGAGTGAACAGGAGTGTGTTACCTTGAAGAGCGAGCGGCAGATATACTCATACACCATGTTCTTCAGGCTGCTCTCCAGCGTAGAGATCCTCACATCAGTGCTCTCGCTTTCCTGATACACACAAACACACACACTTTTAGCTTCATGCATTCTCACAGTCGGATGAGTGTGTGCGAGTGTGTGCGTGCGTGTGTTGATATCAAGGTTCCGACTTCAAGTCATATATCAAAATTGACTGAAAACCTGACTTTCATGAGTACTGAAGATGAAAACAGGCTGCTCTTGTGCTTATACATTAATAATATAACATTCAAATAATCTTTTCAACTTAATGCATCATATTAAAATAGTTTTAGCGTGAATATACTTTTGCAAGACTTTAAAGGTGCAGTAGGTGTTTGTCTTCAGAAACATTAGTTGTTGTGCTGGTTGAAAGTCTCTTCACAGTTCAATGGTAATGATTACAGTAAATAATCTAAATGTGTTTATATGTATTTTCATATTTAGGGTAAGGCAGGGCTCAACAATAATGATCGGGCCACTAATGCCCTGTCAATAAAGTTTAATTTGCCTGTGACTATTTGTCCATTGCGTGCAAATACAGTCAGAATAGAGAAAGCATTTGTGTTTTTAAGCCTTCAAATGCTACCTTCTCGGTTCCTCTTATCTGATTGGATGTTGTGAGCATGTTATTTTTTTTTCCGTAACAACCAGTACAGCTAAGAGACAGCAACATGGCGGCAACGTCAAGTGATGATGCTAAAGGAAAACATTTGTCTCTAACGTCTTGGAAGCAGACATTTACGAGGGTACATCATGACTAAAAAAAAATTAAGTGATGTTTTGTACAGTTTGCCGTTGGTTTGGCAGGTCAGCCATCTTTTGTTTTGCAATAAAATACCTGCACATTTTGCTACTTTTGTTTGCAAAACACTTTAATAAAATTTTTTAAATATTTAAATTCTAGATTTACAAACATTTTGACTTTTTTTTTATTTGTGGCTAAGAAATAGCTATTAACTTTTTTTGGTGGGGCCAGTGACAATATTGGCAGGTCAAGTAAAAATTTGAACCACTGGTCCGATCGGGCCAGTAGAAAAAATCCTTAGCGTTGAACCCTGTAAGGCATAACACTAAAAAATGTTCATCCAGTTAAATAGAGTCGAGCCGACATCTCCCATAGACCGATTTCACGCGGCCGCCATTTTCAAAAGCGAAATCGAGGCTGCGGTGGTAAGAAACCCGGAAGTATCATTGGGAGTTACATAGGAATGTTGAGTAACTAGCTGTATATCTTATCAGCGAAGAGAAAGTGACACAATTTTACCATTTCTCCGCCTTCCGGGTGACCCAGAGGTCCGTTCAGAATGAATGGTGAATATAATAAGGGATATCAGAGCTCATTTTCAGCTTAGTTAAGGGAAATGGCACTAGTTAGCAAACATTTTCTTTCCCAAACACACGTTTTAGATGCTATTTATCAAACTCGAGTTAATAAACTGATTATTTCATTATATTAGACTCGTCTCGATACTGAATTAAAAGAAAAAACATAAATTTCCCGCGAACATCAAGGCACTGTTGATGGCTTTCCTAAAACAGCGCTAATTTGCCATTGTGGTCACGTGTTCAACAGAAATGATTGTGATTGGCCGAGAAGGTCATCAGTTCACCCTCCGCTGTTTACCGAACACACACACAACACAGCGGAGCGATCTGCTTGATGACTCGACTAAACTTCAAGGCTGCTTCGCGCTCCAGTCTCCGTGTATCTGTGTTTGCACTGGGTGAAGAGTGGTAAGCTGAGTGCAAACCAAACACAGATACACGGAGACTGAAGCGCGAAGCCGTGAAGATCAGTCGAGTCATCCGCACTCAGCAGCGCTTCCATGTTAGCGGGAAATAGCCGGGTTTAAAACTTCAGTACCGGGACAACACTATTACTGACAACACGAGGGTGTGCTGCAGAGGACTGCAGTGTTTCATCGCTCACCGGGTTACATAGACTGAAGCAGGAAAGCTTCCTCACAGTGTTTAGTGCCATGAGCTGAAGCCTAGGAGGACACTTAAGCGTATCACTGAGATTGTGATGTTGTTTGATGCTAAGTTGCTTTTAATTGTTTAAAATAAACTTACTGAATAATATTAAAGTGATGTTTACACCATTTCTGCATTTTAAAATCTCGGCAACAGCTGGAGGTTTGTAGTTCACAGCATGTTACTGCAATGTTTACAGTGCTGGTCCTATACTTCCGGGTTTCTTCCCACCGCAGCCTCGCTTTGGTTCTTTAAAATGGCGGCCGCGTGAAACAAGCGTATAGTTCCGATAAGTAGCTCAAACTTTCTGTCAGCAAATGCAGATTTGAACAACTGCGCAGCCGTTTGAACGCATAGACGTTTGCATAGACGTGCTGCGCGTGATCGTCAAAAACCTGCTGAATCAAAACTTTTTAAAAACCTGAATCAATATTGGAGTTACCCTTGCACGCTGGAGAAAGGATGACACGATGGCTAAAGAATTTCTCTTAGACAGGTCATGTTCTGTTTTAAAACTATTTTCAAGAGTTCAAGACTTAGCTGATGATTTATAAAAGCTTGTTTGGCATGCTGTCCCGAGAGAGCCCCGAGCTCAAGGGCTCCTCGAGCCCGGGGCTTCCTCCCGTTGGCAGAGCGAGAGGGGAGCCTGAGCTCGGTGGATCTCAGAACTCCCCCGCTGCGGTAGCTAAGGGAACACGAGGGGTTAGACAAAAGCTTGATTGTTATGTATGTTGAATGTCTTTGGATGGTGGGAGGAAACCGGAGAACCCGGGGAAAACCCACGCGGACGCGGGGAGAACATACAAACTCCTCACAGAAACACCCACCGGTCCTGTGGAACCAGGGCTGGCAGTGTTCTTGCTGTGGGGCTGACAGTGTTAACCACTGGACCGCCGTGCCGCCCAATCACAGGTAAAGGAGGAGAATAGTAGAGGAGGGGGGTTTCTTCCAAAGGAAGATAAAGTGAACTGAAAACTGTGGCTATTTATAGTAGCTTAGGGCTCGTATAATTGGAGAATAGTGATTAGCAAATGCGTGACCGGCTGTGATAAATCATAAGCACGTGATCCTCTCAAAATTAGTTTATGAATAAACTTCACTTAGCTTCACGCAAAGCTGATGTTGTTGTTACAAATGGGTTTTATCTACACAGAAGTGTTATTATTAGCCACTAAAGATTGCCAAGACTATTTTCAGTTTCATAAGGTCCTTTTACAGCATTGATAATGTAGATTTTAATTAGTTTAACAACAAAACACAAGTAAATAGCGCTATTCCGCCTAGTCTCCCTATATTGTTTACTATGCAACTCTAAATATTCGCTCTGAAATAGCATGTCAGTTTGGCTTAGTAATGAGTGTAATTCCGGACAAGCACTAGTCGCTTTGAACACATGAGAGAGGACTCTTGCTGTCATTTTTAAGGTGCGCGTGCTCCTGTTTCAGGAGGCGTGGCTCTGGACGGCAGGGGAGGAACTGTGATTCAGAAATGTATGCTAAGCTGTTAGCATTGCAAAAGATCACCTACTGCACCTTTAATAGCTACTATGAGAACAATAATGAATCATTTCCTTCAGATTTTAAAAATAATCTGCAGCATTGCTGTTTGTGTGCCTGTGAAGTAGTGCTGCAGCTAACAGGCATGTTGATAATGGATTAGTAGGGTGATTATTTTTCAGATTAGACTGATATTAAACATTTTTGTTTGGTTTTTTGCTTATTATAACTTTATAAACAGCAAATCAGGATATTATTCATGTATAAAAGTATACTTTATAAAAGGCAAAAGCCACATATCGAGTTTAATGATCTTTAATCTTGACATTTTAAACCTTAAATGAAAAATAAATTAGTTTTTGAGCGGTAAAACTCTAAATATCCAAAATTTAATTAATAAAAAGCAAAACAAGTGCTATACTCTAATCATATTATATTACAATATGGATATTAAGCAGCAATTTGTTTTAACATCAACATTATAAATAATAAATTAACAACAAATATTTATTTTGAACAGATAAACCTCTCTAAATATGCAAAAAAATAAACAAAAAGTGTTGTACTTTTTATTACATTCATATTATGAAATTAGCACGTAAACATGCTGGCAATAAATATACAGTTGAAGTCAGAATTATTAGCCCTCCTTTAATTTTTTTTTTCTTTTTTAAATATATTTTCCAAATGATGTTTAACAGAGCAAGGAAATTTTCACAGTATGTCTGATAATATTTTTTCTTGATTTGGTTTATTTTGGCTAGAATAAAAGCAGTTATTAATTTTTTTAAAAACCATTTTAAGGTCAATATTATTAGCCCCTTTTAAGCTATGTTTTGTTATAGTCTACAGAACAAACCATCATTATACAATAACTTTCCTAATTACTCTAACCTGCTTAGTTAACCTAATTAACCTAGTTAAGCCTTTAATGTCACTTTATGCTGTATAGAAGTGTCTTGAAGAATATCTAGTCTAATATTATTTACTGTAATCATGGCAAAGATAAAATAAAGCAGTTATTAGAGATGAGTTATTAACACTATTATGATTAGAAATGTGTTGAGAAAATCTGCTCTCTGTTAAACAGAAATTGGGGAAAAAAATAAACAGGGGGGCTTATAATTCCGACTTTAACTGCATATTAAGCGGCAATTTGTTTTAATATCAACATTATAAATAATAAATAAACAACAAATATTTATTTTGAGCAGGTAAACTTCTCTACATATCCAAAATAATAAATAAATAAAAAGTGTTGTACTCTTAACATATTCATGTTATGAAATTAGCACATAAACATGCTGACATTATAGATATTAAGCAATTAATTTTAATATCTATCAACATTATAAATAACAAATATTTATTTTGAACAAATAAACTTCTCTAAATATAAAAAATAAATAAACTAAAAGTACATTATACATTTATAAAAGGCAAAAGAAACATATCGAGTTTAATGATCTTTAATCTTGACATTTTAAACCTTAAATGAAAAATAAATTCGTTTTTGAGCGGTAAAAACTTCTCTAAATATCCAAAATCTAAATAAATAAAAAGCAAAACAAGTGCTGTACTTGTATTATATATTATATTAGCACATAAACATGCTGACAATATTGATATTAAGCAGCAATTTGTTTTAACATTAACATTAAAAATAATAAATAAACAACAAATATTTATTTTGAGCAGGTAAACCTCTCTAAATATGCAAAAAAATAAACAAAAGTGTTGTACTTTTATTACATTCATATTATGAAATTAGCACATAAACATGCTGACATTATAGATATTAAGCAATTTATTTTAATATCTATCATCATTATATATAACAAATATTTATTTTGAACAAATAAACTTCTCTAAATATAAAAAATAATTAAACTAAAAGTGCATTATACATTTATAAAAGGCAAAAGAAACATATCGAGTTTAATGATCTTTAATCTTGAAATTTTAAACCTTAAATGAAAAATAAATTCGTTTTTGAGCGGTAAAAACTTCTCTAAATATCCAAAATCTAAATAAATAAAAAGCAAAACAAGTGCTGTACTCGTATTATATATTATATTAGCACATAAACATGCTGACAATATTGATATTAAGCAGCAATTTGTTTTAACATTAACATTATAAATAATAAATAAACAACAAATATTTATTTTGAGCAGGTAAACCTCTCTAAATATGCAAAAAAATAAACAAAAGTGTTGTACTCTTATAATATTCATATTATGAAATTAGCACATAAACATGCTGGCATTATAGATATTAAGCAGCAATTTATTTTAATATCTATCATCATTATATATAACAAATATTTATTTTGAACAAATAAACTTCTCTAAATATAAAAAATAAACAAACTAAAAGTGCATTATACATTTATACAAGGCAAAAGAAACATATCGAGTTTAATGATCTTTAATCTTGACATTTTAAACCTTAAATGAAAAATAAATTCGTTTTTGAGCGGTAAAAACTTCTCTAAATATCCAAAATCTAAACAAATAAAAAGCAAAACAAGTGCTGTACTTGTATTATATATTATATTAGCACATAAACATGCTGACAATATTGATATTAAGCAGCAATTTGATATAACATTAACATTATAAATAATAAATAAACAACAAATATTTATTTTGAGCAGGTAAACCTCTCTAAATATGCAAAAAAATAAACAAAAGTGTTGTACTTTTATTACATTCATATTATGAAATTAGCACATAAACATGCTGACATTATAGATATTAAGCAATTTATTTTAATATCTATCATCATTATATATAACAAATATTTATTTTGAACAAATAAACTTCTCTAAATATAAAAAATAAATAAACTAAAAGTGCATTATACATTTATAAAAGGCAAAAGAAACATATCGAGTTTAATGATCTTTAATCTTGACATTTTAAACCTTAAATGAAAAATAAATTAGTTTTTGAGCAGTAAAAACTTCTCTAAATATCCAAAATCTAAACAAATAAAAAGCAAAACAAGTGCTGTACTCGTATTATATATTATATTAGCACATAAACATGCTGACAATATTGATATTAAGCAACAATTTGATATAACATCAACATTATAAATGATAAATGAGTAAGTCAGACCTACTGTCTTAATGAAATCATTCAAAATCAAAGCATGATCATAGTTTATTGTGGTAAAATAAGCGTCATCTAGAGGCCTTTGACTTTCATTTAAGCCACTTCTGACACCAGTTGATCAACTAGAAGTCAACTTATTATGTGTTGATCCTAAAACTTGAATAGGCCACAAGACTTTTGTCAGGTAATGTAAAGTCTGCACAATAAACAAACATATTTATAGGAAGCCCTCACATAAAACATGAAAGCGAATTGTGTGTCTGTACTTGTTTTTATATCCCAGTGGGGACTTAGAGAAGGAGGACACAATATAGAGTCTGTAGAGTAGAGACTACAAAGGAGAGTCCCCACCGGGATATAGGAGCAAGTTTGTGTGTGTGTGTGTGTGTGTGTGTGTGTGTGTGTGTGTGGTTTCACCTGTTTGGTCTGCAGTGCTCGGTGAAACAGCCGCAGGAATGACGCCAGACTGAACCTGTACATGTTGTTAATCTTAGACAGATCTGTAATGACGAAATACATCTTGCTAGCCGTCTCCGCTAGCGGCAGGTACGCGTCTCGTTCCTTCAGACACAGAGAGAGAGAGAGAGGGTGAGAGAGTGATGTTACACTGGTGCCACCTGCTGTTTCCTTCATTGAGTCTGTGATTATTATGGTCTGTTCTTGAGGTTCACCTGGTCGAGGGAGGTCTGCAGGCGGTGGGATTGGCTCAGGGACTGCTGGATCAGAGCACTGCTGGCCTTCGTCTGGTTCAGAGACTCGATCAGCTCCTTATTCTCCAGGATATTTCCCTGAGCTGTAGCCAGAGTCTGTACACACACACACACACACACACACACACACACACACACACGAACGCGCACAAACACACACAAACAAAATCAAATATATAAACATGTGCGCGCACACACACACACACACACACACACACACACACACACACACCTATGCAAACAAATGTGCGTACGTACACACACACACACACACACACACACACACACACACACACATACACACACTCATAAATACACGCATGCACTTAAACAAAAACACTCGCGCACACATAAACAGACAGAAACAAATAAACGTGCACACACACATAAACAAAAATAAAAACAAACATATAAATGCGCCCACACACACAAAGACACACATGCACACAAACAAAAACATAAACATAAATGTGCGCTCGCACTCACACACACAAATGCACACACATACCGACACACACAGTCACAAACACAAATGCGCATGCACACACACACTCACACACACACACACACACACACACAAAAACACATTATGTGCACACACACAAATACACACAAATACATAAAGACACATATGCACACAAACAAAAACAAACATGTGGACACACACACACACACACACACACACAAAAACACATTATGTGCACACACACAAATACACACAAATACATAAAGACACATATGCACACAAACAAAAACAAACATGTGGACACACACACACCCACACACACACACACACACACAGACAGACAGACACAAACAAACACACAAACATGCAGAGACAGACAGACAAACAGACAAGACAAACAAAAACAAGCACATAAATGTGCACACACACACACACAAACAAATGTACACACATATACAGACAGACACAAAGAATCACATACATGCGCGCAGAGACACACACGCACACACACACACACACACACACACATAAGCATGCACGCACGCGCACACACACACACACACACACAAAAACACATTATATGCGCACACACACAAATACACACAAATGCATAAAGACACATATGCACACAAACAAAAACAAACATGTGGACACACACACACACAAAACACATTATGTGCACACACACAAATACACACAAATGCATAAAGACACATATGCACACAAACAAAAACAAACATGTGGACACACACACACACACACAAAACACATTATGTGCACACACACAAATACACACAAATGCATAAAGACACATATGCACACAAACAAAAACAAACATGTGGACACACACACACACACAAAACACATTATGTGCACACACACAAATAC